>NW_024070213.1:116422896-116472408 GCF_014754425.2 Oryx dammah
AGAGCTGACTCATTTGAAAAGACCCTGATCCTGGGAAAGATTGAGGGCAGGAGGAAAAGGAGACGATAGAGGATGAGATGGTTGGATGGCATCACCAACTCAATGGAGATGGGTTTGGGTGGACTGCTAGATTTGGTGATGGACAGGGAGTCCCGGCATGCTGAGATTAATGGGGTCACAAAGAGTCAGAAACGACTAACAACTAAACTGAAGGCATATGATTAGCTGAGAAACAAATGCTGTGTTCACTCCAAATAAAAGATTTATCCTATATCATAGCACCTGAAATTGCTACTCTGAAAATAATAAGATATTTTGAAAAATATGTACCTGCAGTGGAAACCTCCCTCTGCGCCCCCCACCAAAAGACCAGTGTTAGTTGAGCCTCTCCAGATATTTCTAGTGTGCATCTGATGACCTCATTTTTTTTTTTCAGGAATGAAAATAGATAGTGAAGTCCTGAGCCACGTGATTAAGTGAAGACAAATAGATAGCTGTCTAAATCAGTTCAATCATACGCCTATCCATTGCCCTTAGTACCTGGAATTATTACAAGTTATACTCTAGCCAAAAGATGTGTCCTGCAGAATAATAAAATGACCATTTATCTGGCATTGCAATTAATCAAACCTCACTGCAAATATAGGCAAGAGAGATAAACAGAAATTTCTAGCTTTGCAGATATTCAAATGTATTGGAGCATTACCCACAATTGACTGATTAAATCTCTGATCAATATTTTAGGGTGTGTGATTCATGATTTCATGACTTCAGTTGAGGGGATGTAGCAACAGAGACCTCGAAGCAAATCATTCACCCTATTCCATGTATTCTGCATGATAAAGGAAATTAGGCAGCTTGTCATTCTGGGTATATCTATCTGTGACCCCACAATCCCAATCTTAAATACTTATCCAACATATGTAAATACCAAACTGCCCAGTTGTCGTTAATAAAAGAATGGACAAATTGTTAGATGTCCATGCAATAGAATTCTAGTCATCAATGAAAGTGAACAATTTACCATTACACTGGACTTCAGGTGAGATCACTGAGGCTCAAATATGAAAAAATATATATGCCATTTTTCAGTTAGGTAGGTTTGCATTGTCAGCCTGAGACCCATCCTTCTCTCTGTTCATTATATTATATGTGGGAACTCAGACCTTTCCAACAATAACCATGGAAACTACTCTGAGTCCTTTGAAAAAAAAGTTTTGCCTATGTAAATGTAATATTTTTTTTTCTGACATTTTTGTTTATTTGTTTTATGACATAGAGAAAAGAAGTCTTTTGAAAACCATGCACCCAATAATTTAACTATTTTACTAATTAAAATAATTTATAAATAATTTGGAATTCTTTATAAATATAATAACATGCCTGGGAGGAATGATCAGTTAGATCATCCCTTATTTAATTTATTTTTTTAATTGGAGGATAATTGGTTTAAAATATTGTGATAGTTTCTGCCATACCTCAACATGAATCTGTCATAGGTGAACACATGTCTCTCCCTTCTGAAATTCCCTCCCTCATTTCACCCCATAGCACCCCCATAGGTTGTAAGAGAGCACCAGGTCTGAGTTCCCTGAGTCATATAGCAAATCCCCACTTGCTAACCATTGTACCTATGGTCAAGTATACGTTTCAATGCTACTCTCCCAATTCGTCCCAGCCTCTCTTTCCACAACTGTGTCCACAAGTCTCTTCTCTATGTTTGAATCTCCACTGCTGCCCTGCAGATAGGTTCATCAGTACCATCTTTCTATATTCCATATATATATACATATGTTAATATATGATATTTGTTTTTCTCTTTCTGATTTACTTCTCTTTCTAACTTACTCCACCTTTCTGTTTCTTACTTATTCCTCCTAGTATATTAGGCCATAGGTTCATCCATCTCATTAGAATTGGCTCAAAAGTGCTCTTTTATATGACTGAGCAATATTCTGTGATATACATGTATTACAACTTGTTTATTCATTCATTGTCAATAGACATCTAGGTTGCTTCCATATCCTAGCTATTGTAAATAGTGCTACAATGAACATTGGGGTACCTGTGTCTTTTTCAACTATGGTTTTCTCAGGATATATGCCCAGTAGTGGAATTGTTGGGTCTTAGGGGAGTTTTCTTCCTAGGTTTTTAAGGAATCTCCATACTCTTCTCCATAATGCCTCTATCAATTTACATTTCAACAAAAGTGCAAGATAGTTCCCTTTTCTCCACATCCTCTCCAGCATTTATTATTTGCAGATTTTTTGATGATGACCATTCTGACTGGTGTGAGGTGCTGCCTCATTGAAGTTTTGATTTGCATTTCTCTAATAAGGAGTGGTGTTATCTTTTCATGTTTTTATTAATCATCTGTATGTCTTTGGAGAAATGTCTGTTTAGGTCTTTTGCCAACTTTTAGAATGGGTGTTTTTTTTTTTTTTTGTATTGAGTTGCATTAAGCTGCTTGTAGTTTTTGGAGATTAATCCTTCGTCAATTGTTTCATGTGCCATTTTCTCCCATTTTGAGGGCTGATTTTTCACCTTTTTAGTAGTGCCCTTTGCAGTACAAAAGTTTCACGTTTAATTACATTTGTTTAAGTACATGTAATTAATTAATTACATTTAATTCTGTTCAATTATATCCAACTCTTTGCATCCCCATGGACTGCAGCATGCCAGGCTTCCCTGCCCATTGCCAACTCCTGGAACTTACTCAAACTCATGTCCATTGAGTTTGTAATGCCATCCTACCATCTTATCCTCTGTCTTCCCTTTCTCCTCCTTCCTTCAAGCTTTCCCAGCATCAAGGTCTTTTCCAATGAGTCAGTTTTTCACATCAGGTGGCCAAAATTTGGAGTTTCAGCTTCAGCATCAGTCCTTCCAATGAATATTTAGGACTGATTTCCTATAGGATGGACTGGTCGGATCTCCTTTCAGTCCAAGAGACTCAAGAGTCTTCTCCAAAATCACAGTTCTAAAGCATCAGTTCTTCGGTGCTCAGTTTTCATTACAGTCCAACTGTCACATCCATACATGACTACTGGCAAAACCCGAGCTTTGACTAGATGGACCTTTGTTGGTAAAGTAATGTCTCTGCTTTTTAATATGCTGTCTAGGTTTGTCAGAGCTTTCCTTTCAAGGAGCTAACATCTTTTAATTTCATGGTTGCAGTCACCATCTGCAGTGATTTTGGAGCCCAGAAAAATAAATCTGTCTCTGTTTCCATTGTTTTCCCATCCATTTGCCATGAAGTGATGGGACCAGATGCCATGATCTTTGTTTTTTGAATGTTGAGTTTTAAGCCAACATTTTCACTCTCCTATTTCACTTTTATCAAGAGGCTCTTTAGTTCTTCCCTTTCTTCCATAAGGATGGTGCCATATGCATATCAGGTTATTGATATTTCTCCCTGCAATCTTGATTCCAGCTTGTGCTTTCTCCAGCCCAGCATTTCTCATGATGTACTCTGCATATAAGTTAAATAAGCAAGGTGACAATATACAGCCTTGACGTACTCCTTTCCCGATTTGGAACCAGTCTGTTTCTCCATGTATATTTCTAACTCTTGCTTCTTGACCTGCACACAGATTTCCCAGGAGGCAGGTCAGGTGGCCTGGTATCTCCATCTGTTTAAGAGTTTTCCCAGTTTGTTGTCAACCACACAGTCAAAAGCTATAGCCTACTAAATAAAGCAGAAGTAGATGTTTTTCTGGAACTTTCAGGGTTTTTCAATGATCCAACAGATGTTGGCAATTTGATCTCTGGTTCCTCTGCCTTTTCTAAATCCAGCTTGAACACCTGGAAGTTCATGGTTCATGTCCTGTTGCAGCCTGGCTTGGAGAATTTTGAGCATGACTTTGCTAGTGTGTGAGATGAGTTCAATTGTGCAGTCGTTTGGACATTATTTGGCATTGCCTTTCTTTGCAATTGGGATGAAAACTGACCTTGTCCAGTCCTTTGGCCACTGCTGAGTTTTCCAAATTTGCTGGCATATTGAGGGCAGCACTTTCACAGCATCATCTTTTAGAATTTGAAATTGCTCAATTGGGATTCCATCACCTCCACTAGCTACATTTAATTAAACTTGTTCGTTTTTGTTTTTATTTCCACCACTCTAAAAGGTGGGTCATAAAGGATCTAACTGATTTATGTCAGAGTGTTCTGCCTATGTTTTCCTCTAAGAGTTTTGCAATTTATAGTCTTATATTTACATCTTTACTTAATCTGGAATTATTTTTGTGTATGGTATGAAGAAGTTTTCTAATTTCATTCTTTTACACATAGCTGTCCAGTTTTCCCAGCATCACTTATTGAACAGGCTGTCTTTTCTCCATTGCATATTCTTGCCTCCTTTGTCAAAGATAAGGTGCCCTTGGATGTATGTGTTTGTCTCTGGGCTTTCTACCTTGATCCATTGGCCTGGATCCATCTGTTTTTCTGCCAGTACCATACTGTCTTAATAACTGTAGTTTTGTAGTATAATTTGAAGTCAGAAAGATTGATTCCTCCCACTCCATTTTCCATTCTTAAAATTTATTGCCTTTCAGGGTCTTTTGTGTTTCCATGTAAGTTGAGATTTTTTTTTTTTTTTAGTTTTAGTTCTATTTCTGTGAAAAATACCATTGGTAGATTGATAGGAGTTGCATTGAATCTACAAATCTCTTTGAATAGTATAGTCATTTTCTCAGTATTGATTCTTCCAATCCAAGAACATGGAATATCTCTCCATCTTTCTGTGTCACCTTTGATTTCTTTCATCAGTATCTTATTGTTTTCTTTCTTTCTTTCTTAATTTTTTTAGTTTATTTAAATTTTAATTTTTACTCTATTTTACTTTACAATACTGTATTGGTTTTGCCATACATTGACATGAATCCATCACAAGTGTACATGCTTTCCCAAACATGAACCCCCCTCCCACCTCCCTCCCCATAATATCTCTCTGGGTCATCCCCGTGCACCAGCCCCAAGCATCCTGTATCCTGCATTGGACATAGACTCGTGATTCGTTTCTTACATGATAGTATACATGTTTCAATGCCATTCTCCCAAATCATCCCACCCTCTCCCTCTCCCTCAGAGTCCAAAAGTCTGCTCTACACATCTGTGTCTCTTTTGCTGTCTCTCATACAGGGTCATCATTGCCATCTTTCTAAATCCCATATATATGTGTTAGTATACTGTTTTGGTGTTTTTCTTTCTGGCTTACTTCACTCTGTATAATAGACTCCAGTTTCATCCATCTCATTAGAACTGATTCAAATGTATTCTTTTTAATGGCTGAGTAATACTCCATTGCGTATATGTACCACAGCTTTCTTATCCATTCATCTGCTGATGGACATCTAGGTTGTTTCCATGTCCTGGCTATTATAAACAGTGCTGCGATGAACATTGAGGTACATGTGTCTCTTTAAATTCTGGTTCCCTCAGTGTGTATGCCCAGCAGTGGGATTGCTGGGTCATAAGGCAGTTCTATTTGCAATTTTTTAAGGAATCTCCACACTGTTCTCCATAGTGGCTGTACTAGTTTGCATTCCCACCAACAGTGTAGGAGGGTTCCCTTTTCTCTACACCCCTCCAGCATTTATTGCTTGCAGACTTTTGGATCACAGACCTTCTGGCTGGTGTGAAGTGGCACCTCATTGTGGTTTTGTTTGCATTTCTATAATAGTGAGTGATGTTGAGCATCTTTTCTTGTGTTTGTTAGCCATCCATATGTCTTCTTTGGAGAAATGTCTATTTAGTTCTTTGGCCCATTTTTTGATTGGGTCGTTTATTTTTCTGGAATTGAGCTGCATGAGTTGCTTGTACATTTTTGAGATTAGTTGTTTGTCAGTGGTTTCACTTGCTATTATTTTCTCCCATTCGGAAGGCTGTCTTTTCACCTTGCTTATAGTTTCCTTCGATGTGCAGAAGCTTTTAAGTTTAATTAGGTCCCATTTGTTTATTTTTGCTTTTATTTCCAGTATTCTGGGAGGTGGATCATAGAGGATCCTGCTGTGGTTTATGTCGGAGAGTGTTTTGCCTATGTTCTCCTCTAGGAGTTTTATAGTTTCTGGTCTTACATTTAGATCTTTAATCCATTTTGAGTTTATTTTTGTGTGCGGTGTTAGAAAGTGATCTAGTTTCATTCTTTTACAAGTGGTTGACCAATTTTCCCAGCACCACTTGTTAAAGAGATTGTCTTTACTCCATTGTATATTCTTGCCTCCTTTGTCAAAGATAAGGTGTCCATATGTGTGTGGATTTATCTCTGGGCTTTCTATTTTGTTCCATTGATCTATATTTCTGTCTTTGTGCCAGTACCATACTGTCTTGATGACTATGGCTTTGTATTAGATCCTGAAGTCAGGCAGGTTGTACAAATATTTTGTCTAGTTTAGGTTGGTTTATTCCTAGGTATTTTATTCTTTTGTTGCAATGGAGAATGAGATTGTTTTCTTTATTTCTCTGATTTTTCATTTTCAGTGTATAGGAATGCAAGGGATTTCTGTGTATTAATTTTATATCCCGAGACTTTACTATCAACTAGCTCTATTAATTTCTCATGGCATTTTTTAGGGTATTCTAGGTATAGTTTTATGTCATCTGCAAACAGTGATGGTTTCACTTCTTCTTTTCCAATCTGCATTTCATTTATTACTTTTTCTTCTTTGATTTCTGTGGCTAGGACTTCCAAACTATGTTCAATACTAGTAGCAATGGTGGGCACACTTGCTGTGTTCCTGATCTTAGTGGAAACACATTTAAGCTTTCACTGTTGAGAAAAAATTCACTTTGGATTGTCATGCATTGCCTTTGTTTATTTAGAGATAGGTTCCTTCTATGTCTACATTCTGGAGAGCTTTTTCTTTTTATCATAAATGAATGCTGGATTTTGTTGAAAGATTTCTCTGCATCTATTGAGATGATCATATTGTTTTTATCTTTCACCTATTATCAATCACACTGATTGATTTGTGTATACTGGAGAATCTTTACATTCCTGGAATAAACCCTACTTGATCATGCTGTGTGATCAAGTGTTGTTGGATTCTGTTTGCTTGAACTTTGTTGAGAATTTTTGCATCCATATGTATCAGTGATATTGGCCTCTAATTTTCTTTTATCTGAAATCTTTGTCTGGTTTTTGTATCAGGGCAATGGTGGCCTTGTAGAATCACTTTGGCAGTTTCCCTTCCTCTGCAACTTTCTGGAAAAGTTTGAGTAGGATAGGTGTTAGCTGTTTTCTACTTTTGGTAGAATTCACCTGTGAAGACACCTTGCCCTGGTCTTTTTTGTTGTTGTTGGAAGACTGTTGATTACAGTTTCCATGCTTGTGATTGGTCTGTTTGTATTTTCTATTTCTTCCTGGTTCAGTTTTGAAAGGTTATACTTCTCTAATAATGTGTCCATTTTCCACCAGGTTGTTCTTTAAAAAAAAATTTTTTTTGACATAGAGTTGTTTCTAGTACTCTCTTACAGTCTTTTGTATTTCAGTGTTGGCTGATGTATTTTTTTTTTAATTTCGAGTTTTACTGTTTTGAGTCTTCCCTTTTTTCATAGTGAGTCTGTCTAATGATTTGTCATTCTTTCTTAATCTTCTCAATTAGCAAACTTTTAAATTTATTGATCTTTTCTATTGCTTCCTTCATTTCTTTTTCATATATTTCTGCTCTGATCTTTAGGATTTCTTTCCTTCTACTAACTTCGGGTGTTTTTTTTATTGTTGTTATTGTTCTATTTCTTTTTCCAGTTGCTATCGGTGTAAGGTTAAATCATTTATCTGATGGTTCTCATGCTTCTTGAGGTAGGCTTGTATTGTTATAAACTTCCCTCTTATCATTGCTGTAAAAGTAATGTGTCCCCTAGGTTTTGAGTGGTCATGTTTCATTGTCTTTTGCTTCTAGGTATTTTTTTAATTTCCTCTTTGATTTCTTCAGTGACCTCTTGGTTGCTCAGAAGCATGTTGTTTAGTCTTCATGTGTTTGTGTTTTTTTTATAGTTTTATTTTTTCCCCCCATGAAAGTGAAAGTCTCTCAGTCTGACTCTTTGCGACCCCATGGACTATACAGTCCATGGAATTCTCCAGACTGCAAGGAGATCAAACTGCAAGGAGGTCTCCATACTGGAGTGGGTAGCCTTTCCCTTCTCCAGGGGATCTTCCCAACCCAGGAATCGAACCCATGTCTCCCACATTGCAGGCAGCTTCTTTACCAACTGAGTGCAGTTGATATCTAATCTTATAGCATTGTGGTTGTAAATGATGCCTGAAATGATTTCAATTTTTTCTGATTTACAAAGGCTTGATATGTGACCCAAGATGTGGCCTATCCTCGAGAATGTTCCTTGTGCACTTTGAGAAGAAAGTGCAATCTACTGTTTTGGGATGAAATGCCCTATAGATATCAATTAGATCAAACTGATCCAATATATCATTTAAAACTTGTGTTACCTTATTAATTTTCTTTCTGGATGATCTGTCCATTGGTGTGAGTGCTGAGTTAAGCCCTGCAATATTATTGTGTTACTGTCGATTTCCCCTTTAATAGTTGCTAGCATTTTCCTTATGTATTGAAGTGCTCCTTTGCTTGGTGCATACATATTTATAATTGCTAAATCTTCCCGGATTGATCATTGTGTAGTGTCCTTTGTTGTCTTTATTTTAGAGCCTCTTATATATGATATATGTAGCGCTGCTGCTGCTGCTGCTGCCGCTGCTAAGTCTCTTCAGTCATGTCCAACTCTGTGCGACCCCATAAACGGCAGCCCACCAGGCTCCCCCATCCCTGGAATTCTTCAGGCAAAAACACTGAAGTGGGTTGCCATTTTCTTCTCCAATGCACGAAAGTGAAAAGTGAAAGTGAAGTCGCTCAGTCGTGTCTGATTCTTAGCGACCTCATGGACTGTGGCCCACCAGGCTCCTCCGTCCATGGGATTTTCCAGGCTAGAGTGCTGGAGTGGGGTGCCATTGCCTTCTCCATATGTAGTGCTACTCTCACTTTATTTTGATTTCCATTTGCATGGAGTATCTTTTGCAGCCCCTATTTTCAGTAAGTATGTGTCCTAGGTCTGAGGTGGGTCTCTTGTGGAGGGCAAATATAGGGGTCTTGTTTCTGTATCCATTCAGCCCATCTGTAGCCTTTGGTTGGAGCATTAATCCATTTACATTTAAATTAATTATTGATATATATGATCCTATTACCATCTTCTTTATTGGTTTGAGTTTGATTTTGTGGCCTTTTTTTTTCTTTATTATATAATAGTATTTCCTATCTTAGAAATGTCTAACATTTTTTGTAAAGCTGGTTTAGCAGTGCTAACTTCTCTTGATTCTGGATTGTCTGTAAATCTTTCAAATTTTCCTTCAAATCTGAATATGATATCCTTGCTGGATAGAGTAATCTGGTTTCTAGGTTTGTTTTTTTTTTTCTTCCCCTTCCATTACTTTAAATGTATCCTGCCACTTCATTCTGGCCTGCAGAGTTTCTATTGAAAAATCAGCTATTATTCTTATGTGTATCCCTTTGTATGTTATCTGTTTCTTTTCCCTTATTGCTTTTAAAATTTGTTGTGTTTAATTTTTGTTAGTTTGATTCATATGTGTCTTGGTGTATGTTTCCTTGGGTTTATTCATGGTATGGGACTCTGTGGGATTCCTAAGTTGGATGGCTATTTCCTTTCCCATGTTAAGGAAGTTTCTGAGTATAATCTCAAATATTTCCACACCCCTTTTCTCCTCTTCTTCTGGGCCTACTCTAATTTCAATGTGAATGTAAATAACATTGTCCCAGAGGCCTCTGAGACCATCCTCATTTATTTTCTTTCTTCTGCTCTGGTTTAGTTATTTCCATTCTTCTATCTTCCAGCTCACTTATCTGTTCTTCTAACTAATTTATTCAGCTATTACTTCACTCTAGTGTATGTTTAATCTCATTTATTGTGTTATTCATTGCTGATTGTCTATTCTTTTATTCTACTAAATACTTCTTAAACATTTCTTGTATCTTCTGGATCTCTTATGCCTTTAGTCTATTTATCTATGCCTCCATTTTATTTCTAATATTTTGGATCATCTTTACTATCATTACTCTGCATTCTTTTTCAGGTAAATTGCTTATTTCCTTTCATATTTTTGGCTGGTGGTTTTATACTGTATTCTTTCATTTGCTCCATGTTTCTCTGTCTTTTCATTTTGCTTATTTTACTGTGTTTGGGGTCTTCTATCTATAGGCTGGAAGGTTGTAGGTCCTCTTAATTGTGGAGTCTGTCCCCATGAGTGGGTTTGGACCCATGTTTGTTAAAGTTTCCTGGTTGGAGGCATTTGTGCCTTTTCTCTGGTGGATGGAGCTGGACATTGGCTATCTGGAGGGTGGTGCCACGTCCAGTGGTGTGTTTCGGTGTGTCTGTGGGCTTGGTATGGCTTTGGGCAGCCTTCTGCTAAGGGGCAGGGTTGTGTTCCTCTTTGGCTAAAGGTTTGCAGTGAGGTATCCGGCACTGCAGCTTGCTGGCCTATGGGTGGGGCTTGGTCTTAGTGTTGAGATGGAGGCCTTTGGGAGAATTCTCACCAGTTAATGTTCCACAGTGTCTGGAGTTCTCTAGTGGTCCAGAGTCCTAGACTTCTGTCTCCCACCTTGGTAATTCAGACCCAGCCCCCAAGATTTCATATGCCACACATCTCAGCAGACAAATCCCCAAGACTAGTGGTGAAACAACACTCAATAGCCAAGAACACCCAAAGAGACTCACACACTTTCAAAGAGGAAAGAAGACAGAAAAAAGAGGGTAGGGAGAGGATAGAAACTGGAGTCAAAAAGGTGAGAACAGTCAAGCCAATAAACAAACCCATAAGTGAAAATGAATACTAAAGACTAGACTAGCAAAATTACAAAATCAAAAACATGGAAAACATGAAGAAGAACTAGACAGTACTATAAAAATATGAATAAAATAAAAATTTAATGAATTTATTTAAAATATCTATTTTTTTAAAAAAGGAAAATAGGTTATAAAAATAGAAATTAAAGGACCAAAAAGAAAGAACAACTGTAGAACAATATGATAAAAATTTAAAAAAGAGGAAAATTATATATAGAGTGTGAGAAGAATGTCTTCATGATTCTTTCTTTTCATCTTGACACAGTGTGTGCTCCAGTCAATCTCCTTACTCAGGAAATCCTCCAATATTTCTAGAGAGTTCTCTGAACCTGATGTGGGCAATGTAGGGTAAGCTCAGACTCAGAACTTGCCTTATTCCAGCTTATACTTGCTCCTATATTCCACAGTTGTCCCTAAAGTCCAGTCTCAGGCCAATTGAAGGGATTTAAGCCACTGCAGGACCTCATTCCCCTCCTTCCTCTTTGGCTCCACATCCTTGGTGTTCTGCTCTGGTTCTGGGTGTCCCTGCTCATAGGCTGCCTTCTGGTTGGTGTTTCTTCCCCACCCAGACAAGAGGGGTGAAGGCCAAGGCTTTTTAGGGCTCACTTGTTCAGCTGAGCTTGGGAGAGGGAGTGATATGGCAGCCACACATTGGACATACTGGAAGTGCCTATGGTAGTTGAGATCCACCAGATGTTATTACAGTCTGAGGTATGCCATGTATTCTCCTAGAGGAATTGACCACACTTTGTGTGTTCCTAGGAAGAGCCAAGCAGCATAGGCTCCCAGCAAGGTGTGTGCAGTAGCCTGTGCCTACTTATTGTTCACTTCTGGATTCGGGACCACAGCAGCAACGTTTACTCTGTTGCCTCAGGCACTCTCCTTGGCTTTGGCAGTAGCTAGTGGCTTATGTTCCCTGCTCTGGGACGATAAAGTGCAGTTATGTCTAGTTCCACCACTCGCACTGGTGCTTCTGCCAGCTTTGGTGACCACCACCAGGCACATAGCCACTGTCTGTGAGAATGTGGAAGCAGAGTGTCCTGGCAGCAGTGATCTCTTGCTTTTCCGGGCAGCCCAGCCTTCCCTGAACTCCCTCAGATGTGTCATACTAACTCTCTCAGAGTACATTTATGACAGCCAACCCTAGTCCTCTCCCTGACTCCCATAGCATGAGACTGAGCCTGAGTCTCCTGCCCCCACTTGTTATGGGTGTGGGCATGTGAGGAGCTTCTAGGCTGGAAAAGTGCTGTTAGGCAATGATCTCTGGTGAATTTTCTCTGCTTTTCCTCTGGAGCACCTGTAGCTGCATTCCTCACTGGAATTCTGAAACTTTCTCCTTAATCCTCCCATGAGGAGGTTTCCAAGTGTGAGGAAACTTTTCCTCCTTAATAACTCCCTCCCTGAGGTGCAGGTCCCCATCCCTAAATCATTTGCCTCTTTATTTGTCTTTATCTTTTTCCCTACCTCATTCTGACTTGCCATTAGGTGGCTCAGAAGTTTTCTGCCGTAGAAAACTCAGGTTCAATCAGTGGGTCAGGAAGATCCCCTGGAGAAGGGAATGGCAACCCACTCCAGTATTCTTGCCTGGGAAATTCCATGGACAGAGGAGCTTGGTGGGCTACAGTTCATGGGATTGCAAAGAGTCAGACACGACTGAGCAACTAACATACACATCTGATTCTGAGGAGACTGGCTTGCCTTTTTGGAAGTCTGAGGTCTTATGCCTGCGTTCAGGTGTTCTGTAGGAGTTGCTCCACATGCAGATGAATTTTTGATATATTTGTTAGCAAGAAATTGGTCTCCCCATCTTATTTCTCCACTATCTTGAGAATCTCCCCTGATTCATTCTTTCCAAATAGCAACAACAGAAGACTAATATACAGTAGCCTATATTCAGAAGATTCTCATTCAAAAATATTTTAATAAAAGAGAACAAATAAAGAAACTGACTTTTCCAAAACAAAATGAAAGAAGACAGAAAATCTGGTTACGAGGCAAATGCCGTTATAAATGTCAGTTTACAAAGGTGAAGCAAGAAAGTAACTTGGCTTTGAAAATAGAGGAACAATAAAAACTTAATAATTGAGTAAACATTTAGGTACAACATTAAACAGTAAAAAAAAACTTTATAAGTTTTTAAAAACTCAGGGAATATAAAGTGATATTAACATAAAGGTAAGAATCACAGACGAAAAAGCCAACAATAATTTTTATTATAAGTAGTATGAAATGATAGAATATGCACTGCTTTAAACTAAATAAACAAAAACTAGACTTTCTTTTCAGCTTTGCCACGAACTATTCTCTGATTTGATCAAAATTATTTTTCAGGTTTATTGATCATAGAATATCTGTGATGTTTTCATACTCGAAAAATCTTTAAGTTGTTTCAGTTGAAATTAATGAAGTGGTTTATCTAATTCCTATAGCTAGGTTGACAGTGATAATTTATGTGATTAAAAAAATAGCAATACCCTATACTAATGCTGTGTTTAGTCACTCAGTTGTGTCCAAACCTTTACAACTCCATGAACTGTATCCCACCAGGCTCCTCTGTCCATGGGGATCCTCCAGGCAAGAATACCAGAGTGGGTAGCCATGCCCTCCTCCAGGGAAATCTTTCCAACCCAGGGAATGAACCCAGGTCTCCCGCATTGCAGGTGTATTCTTTACTGTCTGAGTCACCAAGGAAGCCCACCCTATACTAATACTGTTCTTCAAAATGCCCTTTCAACCTTGACCTTCTTTAACGCTGATCATAACACTGTGTAATAAGTATGATGGAAAATTAGTAGAAAATGTAAGTAAAACTCAAAGCTGATAAATGATTTACCAAAGGCCCCCAGCAGTGTATTAACACAAAATAATAATATATAAGTCCTATTAAGTAAAACCTAGGGATTTAAATTACATTTCCCCCCATAATGACACTTATTTGAAAAGCAACTAATGGTAAGTGACATTCAGCTTTGTATTATGAGGTACTGTCAATGGCTAACAAAACATATATGTAATGTAAAAATGTTTGCATTTGAAGAGCTTAAATTTTTTGAGAATTCTTGGAATAGGGGAATAATAGTCATTAGGAAATCACAGGGAAAGTTTAGATGTCCTGGGTAACTCTGCCATGTATGAAGAAATGAGACTAGATCATGGGTTTTGAAGGAATAAAAGTGTACAGAAACAAATCTATTAAAGAGATGGCAATGCCAGGCCACCTTATCTGTCTTCTGAGAAACCTGTATGCCAGCAAAGAAGCAACAGTTAGAATCAGACATGGAGTAGCTGACTGGTTCAGAGTTGAGAAAGGAGCAGAACAAGGATGTATATTGCCACCCTGCTTGTTTAATTTATTTGCAGAGTGCATTATGTGAAATGCTGGGCTGGGTGAACCACACGTTGGATTCAAGATTGCCAGGAGAAATATCAACAACCTCAGATATGCAGATGATACCACTATAAAGGCAGAAAGGGAAGAGGTAATAAAGAGCCTCTTGATGAGGGTGAAACAAGAGAGTGAAAAAAACTGGCTTAAAACTCAACATTCAAAAAATGAAGACCATGGCTTCCGTTCCCATCACTTCATGACAAATAGATGGAGAAACAATGAAAACAGTGAGAGACTTTATTTTTGGGGGGCTCAAAACATCACTGCAAATGGTGACTGCAACCATGAAATTAAAAGATGCTTGCTCCTTGGAAGAAAAGTTCTGACAAACCTAGACAGCATATTAAAAAGCAGAGACATTACTTTACCAACAAAGATCCATCTAGTCAAAGCTATGGTTTTGCCAGTAGTCATGTATGGATGTGACAGCTGGACTGTAAAGAAAGCTGACCACCAAAGAATTGATGCTTTTGAACTGTGGTGTTGGAGAAGACTCTTGAGAGTCCCTTGCACTGCAAGGAGATCCAACCAGTCCATCCTACAGGAAATCAGCCCTGAATATTCATTGGAAGGACTGATGCTGAAGCTGAAATTCCAAATTTTGGCCACCTGATGTGAAGAACTGACTCACTGGGAAAGATCCTGATGCTGGGAAGGACTGAAGGCAGGAGAGAAGGAGACGGCAGAGGATGAGATGGTTGGATGGAATCGCCGACTTGATGGACATGAGTTTGAGCAATCTCCAGGAGTTGGTGATGGCCAGGGAGGCCTGATGTGCAGCAGTGCCTGGGGTCACAAAGAGTCAGACAAGACTGTGCATTCCAGGGAAGCCCATGGATCTATTTAGATTGGTGCAAATGTAATTGCGGTTTCAGATGTGCATTTTACATCATTATAACTAGGTTCAAACACATCTTGATAACTCGAAATAGGAACCATTACAATCAATACATTTTTGCCAGTGAGAAATAACGAAGTCAATTTGTTTATTCCTGTAGCGTAAAAACCCATGTTTTGGGAATAGATGAGCTCTTGGAAAGCATTTTCTGCCTCCTGCTGGTTGTGGAAGTGTTTTCCCTGCAAAAAGTTGTCAAGAAGCTTTTGTTCAAGCAATATTTCTTGAACCATCACTGCACTGTACCTTTGTTAGCAGTTTCTGGGCCAAATGCACTGTTGATGTTGCAAGTTGTCTCCACTGTTTTATGACCCATTTTGAACTTGAATAAGAAAATTGCTAGAATTTGCTTTTTGTCTAACATCATTTCCATGGTCTAAACTACATACAAAATAAACAGCAAATAAGCCATTTGCAAAAACAAAAACAAAAACAAAAACATAAAGCAAAGTATGCTCATTAAAATGATACATAACATAACCACATTTATTTAAGAATGTATTCCAACATCAGATGGCAAAGTGTAACAATGCAAAACTGCAATTTTGTACCAACATAATAATAAGCAGTTAAATCCTATATGCAGGTCAGGAAGCAACAGTTAGAACTGGACATGGAACAACAGAGTGGTTCCAAATAGGAAAAGGAGTACATCAAGGCTGTATATTGTCACCCTGCTTATTTAACTTATATGCAGAGTACATCATGAGAAATGCTGGGCTGGAAGAAACACAAGCTGGAATCAAGATTGCCGCGAGAAATATCAATAACCTCAGATATGCAGATGACACCACCCTTATGGCAGAAAGTGAAGAGGAACTAAAAAGCCTCTTGATGAAAGTGAAAGAGGAGAGTGAAAAAGTTGGCCTCAAGCTCAACATTCAGAAAATGAAGATCATGGTATCTGGTCCCATCACTCCATGGGGAAGAGATGGGGAAACAGTGGAAACAGTGTCAGACTTTATTTTGGGGGGCTCCAAACTCACTGCGGATGGTGACTGCAGCCATGAAATTAAAAGACACTTACTCCTTGGAAGGAAAGTTATAACCAACCTAGATAGCATATTGAAAAGCAGAGACATTACTTTGCCAACAAAGGTCTGTCTAATCAAGGCTATGGTTTTTCCTGTGGTCATGTATGGATGTGAGAGTTGGACTGTGAAGAAAGCTGAGCGCTGAAGAATTGATGCTTTTGAACTGTGGTGTTAGAGAAGACTCTTGAGAGTCCCTTGGACTGCAAGGAGATCCAATCAGTCCATCCTAAAGGAGATCAGTCCTGGGTGTTCTTTGGAAGGACTGATGCTAAAGCTGAAACTCCAGTACTTTGGCCACCTCATGTGAAGAGTTGACTCATTGGAAAAGACTTTGATGCTGGGAGGGATTGGGGGCAGGAGGAGAAGGGGACAACAGAGGATGAGATGGCTGGATGGCATCACTGACTCGATGGATGTGAGTCTGAGTGAACTCTGGGAGTTCGTGATGGACAGGGAAGCCTGGCGTGCTGCGATTCATGGGGTCGCAAAGAGTCGGACACGACTGAGCAGCTGAACTGAACTGAACTGAACTGAGTGATTGAATTGAACTGAACTGAAAGCAAGGTTTTAGGATAAAGATTACTGTACAAAGGTCAGTTACTTTCATATACACTAGCAGTAAACAAGTGAAATCTAAAATTAACATCACAATACCATTTGTATTAACAACCCCCCGCGTTGTCCTTAGTCACATAGTCATGTCTGCCAGGCTCCTCTCTCCATGGGGATTCTCCATGTGAGAATACTGGAGTGGGTTGCCATGCCCTCCTCCAGGGGATCTTCCCAACCCAGGAATCGAACCCAGGTTTCTCACACTGCAGGCAGATTTTTTACCATCTGAGCCACCAGGGAAGCCCTTGAATATTGCATAGCTTATCCCTTCTCTGGGGGATCTTCCCGACCCAGGAATCGAACCTGGGTCTCCTGCATTGCAGGTGGATTCTTTACCACCTGATCTACTAGGGACGCCTCAAAAGAAACTACCTAGATATAAATCCAACAAAACTCTGATGAATGAAATCAAAGGAAAGCTAAATAAATGGAGAGATATTCCATGTTCATGGATAGGAAGACTCAATATTGTTAGATGTCAGCTATTCCCAGCTTGATCTATAGGTTTAATGTACCCCAATCAAAATCCCAGAAAGTTATTTAGTAGATATCGACACACTAATTCTTAAGTTTGTATGGAGAAGTGATGGACCCAGAACAGTCAACACACTACTGAAGGAGAACAATGTTGTAGGACTGACATTAGCCGACCTGCTATAAAGCAACAGTGATCAAGGCAGTGTGGGCCTGGCAACAAAACAGACAAAGAAATCAGTGGACCAAAACAAAGAGCCCAGAAACAGACACACACAAACATAGCCAACAGATCACTGACAGTGGAGCAAAGACAGTCTCAACAAATGGTGCTGAAACCACCAGATGTTCACATGCAAAGAACTTAATCTGGACACAAACTACACACCCTTCAGCAAACTTAACTGAGGCTGGGTCATAAATGTAAATGTTAGTCACAAAGCTATGAAACTCCTAGAGGATAGTGTAGGAGAAAACTAAGATGACCTTGGGTATATTATGGCTTTTTAGATGCAGTATCAAAGGCATGATCCATGAAAGAAAAAATTGACAAGCTAGATGGACTTCATTAAAATGGAAAACTTCTGCTCTGGGAAAGATGATGTCAATAGTAAGAGAAGACAAGTTTCAGACAGGGAGAAAATATTTGCAAAGGACACATCTGATCAAGGGCTGTTATCCAAAATAAGCCAAAAACTCTTTAACACTCAGCCATAGAAAATACATGACAAACAGACATTAAAAAATGGACCAGAGACCTGAACAGATACCTCAGCAAAAGAAGATATACAGATGGCAAGTAAACATATGAAAAGATGCTCTATATCATTTATCTGTAGGGAAGTGTAAGGGCAGAAAGGCAGGCAGGGAACAGGAGCCCTTCCCTCGGTACTCCTCAAAGTCTGCAGCTGCTCTGGTGGGAGGCAGGGGTGCAGCTGGCCCCTGTTCCCTAATCAGCCCATCAGCACTAAGGAGCTGGCAGGAGCTCCCATCAGCATTATGCCAGTGGCTGGATTTGGAGGGGGTCCAAGCCACCCTGCTCCCCTTGGCCTGGGGTGCAGCTGCTGTGGGAGTGCAGGGTCTCATGGACCCCCACCCTCCTTTCTGTGTCCCCTTCCTTATGACACAGCATCCTCAGCGGGTGGAGCCCAAGCAAGTGGGTTCAGAGGGTAGGCTTGGGACCAGTCTTGTAGACAGGGTCAGGCTGTGTGAATGGTAGACAGTGTGGACAGCCATGGACAGTGGGCAGGGTAGGGGGTGTAGTGCTTGACTGTGTGTTCTGTGGCTGTGCAGGGCCGTGACTGTGTGGAGGGCATGTGTCTGAGTGTGTAAGCAGGCATGAGGAGTGTGTGCACTGTTACCAGTGAAGCGAATGCAGCCAACGGTGCAGGTGGGGGAGAGCCGTGCCACTGTGTGTGCATAGCACCTAAGGGTTTGGACCCACCACCCCGTGTGTTATGCTCAGACCCTCAGTAACTTTCAGGTCCCAGAGCTTTCTGCTGTCCCCTGTCCTGCACTCTATTCAGCATCTCCCCAGCTTGTGGGTTTTCTGCCCCCATCACTCTTCCAACCCCATCCCCAGCTGCAGGGAGGGCAGGCTCCTGGGTCTCATCCCTCCATCCCCCTCCCAGGCTGGAGAGAGAGTGGGCTCCTGGGTCTCAGGAAAGGATGCTCCTGGGAGCTTCTGCTGCCTTGGGCTTTCATGGGTGTTGATGCATGGATTCCCTGAGGTGACCCTGGGAGGTGCCAGTGCTCTTCTTACCCCATTTACAGAGGAAAGCATGAGGCTCAGAGGGGTTCGGGGACTTTCTGGGGACTGAGGTACCCCTCTGAGCCTCCGCCTAGAAGTCTGGCTGTGGCTGACAGAGCAGCCTTCAGAAGCCTGGCTTCAGGGCCCCAAATGGTCTGCCCCCACATCCCTGCCTACTTTTAGGGCCAGCCTGATCATCTCACCCCCATGCTGCCCTTGCTCATGGGCACAGGGTCTCTGCAACTCCCTGCCTTTGTGCAAGGCCTGGTGCCACCTCTTCTTTGATTATGGGGCCGTCACTGTCTGCTGGCTGCTAACCTGGTGCCAGGAACTTTAATGCCCCTCTGGAGGCCTGAGACCCCTGAATGGGTGACCTGTCAATAGGAGGTGGAGGCCTGAGTGGTGGGAGGCTGGTGGACCCTGGACAGTTAGGACCTCCAGCCCTTCCTTCCACAGCTGATGGCTGAGCACCCACTGCCAGGTGCTGGGCTTATCCCTACAACCCATTATACAGAGCAGGCCACAGAGATCCGTGTACAGCCTCCAGGTCCCTCCTGCTCCACCTTCCAACCCTCACATCTCCACTGAGGGCCCACATTAGGGCTAGAATGTGGCCTCCCTTAAGCTGGCGGCTGGGGGTGCCACCAGGACTCAAGGGGGCTGCTGCCATTGCTGGTCACAGCCCACATGGTCTTCAGCATTCAGAGGCCAACTTTCTGTGCCTCAGTTGCTTCTGATGTCAAAGCAGGACTCTCAGGAGGTTTAAGGGAGACCATCGAGATAAAGTCCTGGGGACCCAGGTGGGCGTGCACACTCATTTCTTGTTCTGCACATGGACATCAGCCCTCACTCGTTCCCGGTGTGGTGCTGGGTGACTCCAGCGAGGAATCAGATCCAGAAGCTTGGGATACCTAGCCTGGCCAGGGTTTGTGTGACACAAAGAAGGCCAGGGGCCACGGAGGGTCGGGGGTGGCCCCAGACTCTGCCTGAGGGACAAGGCAGAAGCTGGCCAGTGGTGGGCACTGTGCCAGTGGGAGCTGCTGGGGTTCAGCATTGCCAGAGGCGAACCATTGGAAAACGTGCCTTCATCTTCTTTCCAGAAACTCTTTCTAGACCCGGCTGGGGCCACAGAAAAGGGGTGCCTGAATATGCTTGAGGACTCCTGGGGCCTGGAAGTCCTGGAAAGCCTGGAAACAGACCATGAGCACACAGTGGGGCCAGGGCTGAAGTCAGTGGGTCCCTCCTACTGTCCACCTGGTGCCTGGCTCAGAAATGCTGCTGCTGCTCATGATGGTGATGGTGGTCACTTTTCTCTAGGCTCCTTATATACTTGTCAGTCCTTTTAGCATTCATGTCTGAATGCCCACACATTATAGATGGGGACCCGAGGCCCTGAGAGGCCAGTGGGCTGCCCAGGGCCTGGCCTCGTCTGAGCTGCAGTCCTAGGATTGCATGTCTTTGGTGCACAGGCAGGGTTGTGGACTGGCTGGGGGAGCATGGGGAGGGGCTGTGCCCCATGGCCTGGGCACTGAGTGCCCTCACTGGGCCCCCGAAGACAGGCCCGGGTGGAGGTGTCCCTCAGAGTTGTCAGCTTCCCTGGCCTTGGGGTCGAGTGGGATGAGGAGCTGTTTGACTCTCAGGAGCTTGCTGAAGCTGGAGCAGAGTCCGGCATACACCTGGACAGGCCTGGGGGAAGGCAGGGAGACCGTGGCTCAGAGGGGCTGCCAGGTGTCTGGACACGCAACTGAGAGGTTGGAATCTGAGCCCAGAACTGGCACACTGCAAAGCCCATGCAAAGCCCATGCAGCTCTGTGTGTCGCAGGTGAGCTGCTTCCCACTTTGCAAACGCCTACATGAAAGCTTTCCCTGTGGCCACATGCTGAGTGGTGGTTGTGTGAAGGCCCGGCACTGGTCCCCACATCTTGATTGCCCAGCCCCCCTCAGAGGGCCTGTCTGCACCTGTCTTACAGATGAGGACATTGAGGCCCTGAGAGGGGCCCATGCTTCCCTCTGGCAGCCAGAGTTCTAGCTGGCTCAGTTCCCAGGGTCTCAGGAGAAGCCAGGGATTACAGGATGCCTGAGGGACGGGCAAGGGATTCCCGAACTGCCCCCGTCCAGTGCTGCTGTGGCCAGGAGATGGGCCCCTTGTCTGTGAGGGTGACAGTCAGAGGTCAGCAGCAGGACACCAAGTCTCTTCACACTTGTCCCTGTGCTGAGGGCTGGGCCCTTGGAGGCACCAGAGCCGAGCAAGCTGGCCTTCACAGCTGTCTGGAAGGTGGGCTGGGTGTTGAGCCAGGGCCACCTCATAAGGTGAAGGTGTCCCACATGGCTTCTGCTTCAGGTAGCAGTGGGAACTGGCTATGCTGAGCCATTCTCTCCCCCGACCCTCCCTGGGGGCTGCTCCCTTCACGCACCGGAGGGTCACCAGGGCATGGATTGGGGCACATTACCAGGCAGGGTCATATGTCTGGCTTTCCTTCCTGGCTGTGTGACCATGGGTGACTCCCTTCAGCTCTCTGAGCCTCAGTTTCCTCTTCTGTAAAATAGGAATCATAATGAGTCCCCCACCTGTGTGACTCTACTGGGGAGGTCTGTGCTGTGCAGCAAAGGCCCAGGCTTTGGGGGTGGCCTGGCAGGGATTAGTCCTCAGCTCTGCATCTTATAGGCTGTGTGGCCTTGGAGAACTCACTTTAGCTCTCAATTTCCTTATCTGCCCAGTGGGGACAGCAGCGGCCCTCCCTCAGAGGCTTTATCAGGATTCAGTGAGCAGATAGGGCAAAGCCCCTGCAGATGTGAGCCTGAGGTCTGGCCCAGGCTCCTGAGCAAGGGTGTGAGCACCTCGACTTGGCCTGATGTTGCCCGGTGGCTGCCTGTGGGGAGCAGCGCACTGCTGGTTCCATCTGGTGAGATATAAATAGCAGACAATGTTTGCCAGCAAGGATACACCTCCCTCCTCAGCCAGCAGGGCAGCGAGGCTGATGAGCTGGTCATGGGGACAGAAAGTGGATGGGAGCTCATGAATAAATCATCACACGGCCTGGGTCACTGCCCTGGCCTCAAGGCAGCATGTGCAATTAGCGCCTTAATAGGAGGCAAAGGGTGACTCGTGTGCGGCTCTGCCCAGCGGCCCCTGGTTTGCCAAGTGCCTGGTGTCTGGACCGCTGTCCTCTGGGGCCTGGTGAACCTGCAGGGCAGTCCCACGCAGTCCCCGTCCCTGCCTGCTGCTTTGCCAGGTGGACTCCCTGGACTCCAAAGGGCCCCCACACCATGGACGGTCTGCCGACTGGGTCGAGGACTGGCAGCCCTCACTGGCTCAAGGCCAGGCAGGCCAGGCCATGAGTGGAGACTGGGTTGAGCCTGGCCCAAGCCTGGCCCTCTCAGCCCTCCTGCTCCTCTTTGTGTTCAGTGGTTTGATTTTTTTTTTTTTCCTTTTGAACCAAGGTTGCTCCAGCTTAGCCAGTTCCTGCCACATTACCA
This sequence comes from Oryx dammah, assembly GCF_014754425.2. Classification (NCBI taxonomy): domain Eukaryota; kingdom Metazoa; phylum Chordata; class Mammalia; order Artiodactyla; family Bovidae; genus Oryx; species Oryx dammah. The sequence goes on from NW_024070213.1 coordinate 116,445,390, forward strand.
GGGTGACTAGGCCATCTCCATCACCCCACAGCCACAGCCAGGGTCAGGTGAGGGACTTAAGTGCATGCGCATAGCCTGAACATGTGTGCATGGCTGTGTCACACCTCGTACACATGCATGTACACACACGTACACATACACGAGTGTAAGAACAGACACATGGAGACTCACCCAAGGGTGTTCAGCCCTGGTGTGATGGAGGCACAGATGTCCCCTCGTGACAACACAGCCCAGACCCCTTTACTGATATTCCCAGAGGAGCAGGGATGTGTAGATGTGCACCTCTTGGTGTGTGAGCTTTGTACCTCATGCCCTGGTCTCTGCATGAGAGCCACCTCTGGTCACACAGCTGTGCCATGAACCACAGAACCCTGACTCCTGGCCACTGCAGCCTCCAGCTCCCACAGCACCTTCTTCCTGCTGTCTTTCTCTGGTCACGTCCCAAGTGAACTGCCTGTTCCCAAATTCTCCACTCTAGCTCTGTTTCTGGGAAAACAAACTGGGGCTAGGAGTGTGCACACCCTGACGCTCCTGGAGTCACATGCACCCCTACTCCAGCCCGTCTGTCCATGCAGGACATGTGGAGATGCGTGTGCATGCCTCTGTGTGCTGGACCGGGCTCTGGGCACTGTGTGTAGACTAACAGGCAGGCAGGCAGTAGGACTGGGTCCCTTTCACAGATTTGGAAATGAGAGAGGGATTAGTCATATGAACACATGCCTCAGAGGTAGAAGAGGGCAGGCTGGAGCCAGCAAGGCCGGGACCATGTGCCGGAGGACTTCCCATCCCCGGCCACTGGCGGTGCTGATGGTGCAGATGAAGGTGGGAGCAGCCTCCCCATCCCTTGGCTTCTGATCAGGTGCCCCAGCCCCTGGGAACGCATGACCTCTCTAGGATGTCTGGCCTGAGGATAACACTGACTAGCCTGTAGCTTTGGGGCACTGGATTCTCTCTCTGTTGTATCCTCTTGGGGCAGTGTCTCAGGATGTTTGAAACGTGCACAGAGTTGGTGCTAAATAAAAGTTCCAGGTAGGAGAAAGCTTTTCCTAGGGCTCTCAGTGGCCACGTTTCCTGCTCTTGGGGAAACCACCTCCACAATCGACCTCATCTTCCTGGGCACAGGCTCAGAGAGGGCCAATGGCTCAAGGCCACACAGCACAGCAGGGCCTAATATGGTCCAGATGCCAGGCCCCTGTCCCCTAGTCTTGGGCTCTCAGCAGCCCCTGCCTTCCCACAGTATTAGTTTGCTATGAAGGAGAGGCAGGCAGGGAAGGCTTCCTGTAGGAGGCGGTCCTGAGCCCCTTGGAGAAAATTTTGTTTTTTCCTGGAGACATCAGGGCCAGACATGTGGTCAGTTCCCGAGTCTTGGTTTCCATGTTCCTGAATCTGGACTCCAGTGATTCCTACCCAGCCCTGGGTGGACCAACTGTGTGGCCCTGGGCATGATGCTCACCCTCTCTGAGCCCTAGTCTGTTTTGATTATCCAAAGGTATCATAGTGTGAATGGAAATAGCACATGTCACCGTGTCCACGTGGATGCACAGTTCCAGTTGTTAGGGTTGGAGAGCGTCTGTGCTGGTGAGGCAGCTGTAAGGCTGCGGTGGGTCAGAAGGTCAGATGCCCTCTAGCTTGAAGCCTTTCTACCCGGAGCCTCAGTCTCCTGGAGCAGGGCAGGATGTGAGAGTGTTTCCTCCAAAAGCCATTTCTGGGGTGTGGATTGTTCTTGCTGCTGGTGGGTGAGAAAGAGGAGACTTGGGTGCCCCTGCCCTCCCCCAGCACACACAGCTCTAGCCCCACTGCCTCCCTCCAGTTCCTTGAGCATGCGGAGTGACATCCCAGCCCCTGGGCCTTTGTCCTTGCTCTTCCGACTTGCAAGAATGCCGCTGCCTCCTCCTGCAGGCCTCAAGTCACATGTCACCCCCTCAGAAAGGTCCTCCTGTGCCCACTTTGCCTCTGGAATGACCCAGTTCTCTTCTCTCCAGCATAGTTTTTGTCTGCCTTGACCCCACGCAATCTTGGCCCTGAGCACCGTGTCTGCACACAGTGGATGTTCAGGCGGTGTCTGCTGAGTGAGTGAATATCCAGTCCGTTGAGCAGGCCCTAACACCTCGGCTGTGCTCCTGGAGCCCAGCTCTCCAGAGGATCCTGGGCGGAATGATGGGTCATGCAGAAGCCCACCCTGTTTTCCCAGACTCCTGATCTCAGAGCACAACATCCAGCCTATCCCAGGGTGAATCCTGGACCTGAGAGGCCTGTTAGGCCTTCCTGGTGAATCTTCTGTTCCCAAAATAAAGCCAGATTTACACGATGAGGAGGGGGAGAAGAGGGAGGCCCTAGCGAGTATCTGGGTCAGTGGAGCACTGAGGCTGGGAGTTGGGCCGTGTCCTGCATGACCTTTGCCTGGAAGGCCTCACATTGTGCCCAGACTTCCGTGAGGCAAGGCAGCCCTCAGTCAGGAGGGTTCCTTAGAGAGGAGGTGGCTGGATGCAGAGGGACAGAGGCCAGGTCATGGGTGTGGGGCTTGGATCTGCTGCTCAGAGCCTGGTGATGGTGGACACAGTGCTTCTCTCTGCAACTTACTCCCTCCTTGCTCAAAGACACGTGGGGCATCTCACCTGGGCTGTTCTTGGTTGCAGTGCCAGGCACTCAACAGAAGCTAGGAATTTGATTCCAAGGTTCTGAGAAACGTGCTGTGGGGGCCCAGCAGGGGACTCAGGGAAATCTTGGATGGCTTCCTAGAGGAGGCATCCTTGGAACTTGAAAGGTGAGATGCAGAGCAGGGCTTTCCATGGGGAGGGCCCAGCTCAGGCTGAGGCTCTGGGTGTGGGCACTCCTGAGATGCCCCCACTGAGGACAGGAGGTTCACAATCCCACTGTGTCCTTTACTCTTGTTGGTTTATAAGAGCCCTTTATATGCTAAGTATATCAGCCCTTTCTATAGCAAACGTGTATCAATTACCTTTCACTCTGCTTATAATGCATTCTAATAAGCAGTATCTTGCATATTTTTTTATGGTGGCCAATTTTCTAACATTTTCTTTCGTGGCCTTTTAAGACCCAGGGTGTGTGTGTGTGTGTGTGTGTGTGTGTGTGTGTGTGTGTGTGTGTGTGTGTGTTTTGTTGTTGTTTTTTGTCCCTTTGTTTCAGGTCTCTGTTCTGTGCACATTTAGAAAATGTTTGAGACTTAAGTTTAAGATTGATAAATTACAGCTGGAAGGAAAATAGACACCACATTGCCTTTGCTTACCACATGGCACCTCCAATCCTCTCCATCTGCTCTCCCCTTCCTGCTTGGAGCAAGGTCCAGTCCAGTCCCTCCAGGGAGGGACCTGTGACCCTCCCCCTGCAGAGTGAGTCAGAGGCTCAGAGATGTGGTGATGGGAAGGTGTGGGGGACCAGGATATTTCCAGCTCTATGTACTAACCTGATGAAACCCATCATGACCACATGAAATAGATAACATTGTTTACCCCATCTCACTGGTGAGAAAACTGGGCTCAGAGTTTAAATGAGTTGCTCAAAGGCATGCAGGAAGGGACAGAGACAAGATTTGAATGCAAACCCTACTGTCTCTGATTTTATACTTCCAAACTCTTCTCTGGCACCCCATTGCCCTTGGGTTAAGTCCAGACTCATTAAAATGACGTGCAGGGTCTCTCAGCACCTCTGCTTCTATATGCGTTGGTGTGAAGTGCATAGGTACTCAGCCCATTGCCTCCCTGCTTTTAGGGTGTCTTTCTACACCCTGCTCAGCCCCAAATCCTTAGCACCCTGAATGCAGGTGCTGGAAGGGCCAGCCCCCTTGTGTGTAGTAGGGACAGAGTTCAGAGTTGGGTGAGCCTTGCCCAAGGCCCAGTGTGTGAGGAGAAGAGCCAATGTGCATCCTGCTTTCTGGGACCCTGATTGCCCCTTGCTGTGCTGTGGTCAGTCTCAGTTGAGCTCTCTCGAGGGAGTCCCCTGCCCGACTGGATCACACTCCTCCCCTGGCCTCCAAAGGCTCTGACTGTACCTCTGACCCTATCTGTTGCGGTTGCTACCTAGCTTGCTGTCTTCCTGCTTGGTGAGGTGCCCCTTGCTGACAGACGCTGCTGGTCCATCACTGAGCCCCTGGTGCCCAGCTGAGTCCAGCAGTGAGCGAGCACTGAGGAAAGTTTGCTGGCCAGAGGGAGGCCCAGAGCGGACTGGGAGCCTACCCTAGGTCACACAGTGAGTTTGAGCAGAGCTGGGAGCTCCATGAGTAACCCCAAGACCCCCCTGGCTCCACTTGCTCCTGGGACACAAGGAGGCCCAGGGACAGGGCAGTGTCTATGATGGCCACTCTAGCAAAGGACACCAGGGGTCTCTGTCCTCTGCTCCTTCCAGGGTCCTGGGGCCAAGGACACCCTGTCTCCCTCCTGCTCCTACTCCCTGGGGAAGTATACCCTTGGGAGTATTCCCTGGTGCCTGGCATGACCTGTCTTCTACACTGGGGGCCAGAACTTCCTGCTGTGGCTTCACCTCAGGGCTCAGAGAGTAGACATTTACCCCTCCTGGCCACTTGGCTCAGCCTATACTTGAGGTCAGTGCACCCAGCCCCTGTCTCCAGGCCACAGAACCTGAGGTGCTTGAGGGGTTGTGGTCACTGTGGTTCCTGTAGCCAGCATTTACTGAGCACCCCTGCCAGAGATGACACCCCGGGCACAATTAGGGGGCAGGGCAGCGAGACCCCACTCCCTACTCACGGCCCTCCTGCCTCGGTGTCTGTCGAGTGCATCCTAAGAGCACCACACTGGGCCACACAGGAGGGTGTGTCACCCTCTGTGAAGGCTGGAAAGGCTGGCATTTACTGTGTGTCTGCTTCACTGGACACCCTCTTCGTAGCCTCCCCATTTTGCAGATGAGAAGCCTGAGGCCCAGGAAAGTTCCCATGGGGAACTAGGGGGTGATCAGGCCTCGAACGCAGGGCTTAGGCTCGCTGGTCCCCAAGCCCCACCCTCCAGGGGAGGCTGTCATTGGTGAGGATGGGGACATGGTGGAGCCAAGTGGTACCTGGCCTGTGCCCAATGCACTTCCCCCACTGCATTGCAGCAAGGCTGAGCAGGAAGGGGAAGTGACCCAGCTATGACTGATAGGACAGTCCTGGGGGAAAAGCAGAGGGCTACCCTCCTCTTGATGAAAATGAAAGTGGAGAGTGAAAAAGTTGGCTTAAAGCTCAACATTCAGAAAACAAAATCATGGCTTCTGGTCCCATCACTTCATGGGAAATACATAGGGAAACAGTGGAAACAGTGTCAGACTTTATTTTGGGGGGCTCCAAAATCACTGCAGATGGTGATTGCAGCCATGAAATTAAAAGACGCTTACTCCTTGAAAGAAAAGTTATGACCAACCTAGATAGCATATTCAAAAGCAGAGACATTACTTTGCCAACAAAGGTCTGTCTAGTCAAGGCTATGGTTTATCCAGTGGTCATGTATGGATGTGAGAGTTGGACTGTGAAGAAAGCTGAGCGCTGAAGAATTGATGCTTTTGAACTGTGGTGTTAGAGAAGACTCTTGAGAGTCCCTTGGACTGCAAGGAGATCCAACCAGTCCATTCTGAAGGAGATCAGGCCTGGGGTTTCTTTGGAAGGAATGATGCTAAAGCTGAAACTCCAGTACTTTGGCAACCTCATGCGAAGAGTTGACTCATTGGAAAAGACTTTGATGCTGGGAGGAATTGGGGGCAGGAGGAGAAGGGGACGATATAGGATGAGATGGCTGGATGGTATCACTGACTCGATGGACATGAGTCTGAGTGAACTCTGGGAGTTGGTGATGGACAGGGAGGCCTGGTGTGCAGAGATTCGCGGCATTGCAAAGAGTCGGACACGACTGAGCAACTGAACTGAACTGAACCCTCCCTTGCTGGGAGGCTGAGGGACAGTCTCGCCATCATGTCAGGTCATCCCCGTCAGCTGCAGACCCTGTCTCTGCCTTGACTTTCCCTGTCCAGGACTGTGACCCTCCTTCCAGGAAAATTTTTAGTGAACCTCAGAGGGTTGGGGGTCATGTCTGTCTCATGGACTGTGGCCACCGCGGGGAAAGCTGGAATACTGGAAGGGCATCAGATCCTGGGCTTTTGTCCCTGAGCTCCGTGCCTCACTCTGTGCCTCTGAGTCTCACTCTGTATCTTTGTGACCCAGGGCAAGTCTCTGCTCTGCTCAGAGCCTCCGTCTCCTCCTTGTGGAATGGAGCCAGTTTTGCTTCCCTTATAAGAGAAAGCCTGTTCTAGGCAGCAGGGAAGCAGAGGCTGAGAGAGCCCAGGGCAGGCAGGCCAAGTGACCCCAGGGAGTGGGAGGCCGGCACTCCTCCATCTGCCCTCCCCACAGCCTGGTGTCACCTCCCCTGCTCAGAGTTCCAGCCCTCGGGGACCTCGCCCCTTTCAGCCTTGGTTTTCCCATCTATCCCTCAGAGTGGGCTGTGAAGGTTGTTGTATCACTGAGGCCAGGAACCCAGCACACAGGGCCTGACACAGTGGGTGTCCACTCCAGGGGAAGGACAAGAGGTCAGAGGCCCAGGAACTGGTCCTCGCTGTTGGACATCCATCGTTTTAAGAGGAGCTGATGGCAGGGCCCCTGGCTGCTGGTCTGGGAACATGAGGGATGGGGAAGCAGGGGGCTGAGGGCTGGGTGTCTTGAGGTGAGCCTGGAGTGAAGAGAGACCAGCCAGGCCACCTCCTAAAAGCACAAGCAGATGCCCCGAGCCAGGAAGTGACTCAGCCAAGGTCATACAGCTGGTAAAAGGCAGAGTTGCAACTGACACTGGGCTTGTATGCTTCTAAACCCACTACTGGGAGAAGGCAATGGCACCCCACTCCAGTACTCTTGCCTGGAAAATCTCATGGAAGGAGGAGCCTAGTAGGCTGCAGTCCATGGGGTCACTAAGAGTTGGATATGACTGAGCTTTCACTTTTCACTTTCATGCATTGGAGAAGGAAATGGCAACCCACTCCAGTGTTCTTGCCTGGAGAATCCCAGGGATGGAGGAGCCTGGTGGGCTGCCGTCTGTGGGGTAGCACAGAGTTGGACACGACTGAAGCGACTTAGCAGCAGCAGCAGCAGCAAGCCCACCACTGGTGCTGCCTCGGGAGGTTTGTGGTGTGGGGCCGGCTCACACCACACCAGCTGGCCCTTAATCCCAGCTGGAAGATCCAGTGTGACTGGACGACTGCCAATGGTGGCTGGGAGACAGTGGCCTGCACGGGTGCCATGGCCAGGTGGACTCACCTCCAAAGACTCCCCAATGCCCCCTTCCCCCTCCCCATTGCCCTGGCTTCATGGCATCCTGCAGAGGAAGGCAGGGGCTGTTTGCTCACAGCAGGGCCTGTGGTTGGTGTGCCGAAGGTTCTGCAGGCAGCCAGATGCAGAGGCCGGACCACAGGATCCTCAGTGACCTGAGGAGGAGCACCACAGCTCCTGTCTATGTGGCAGGAGCGGCAGTGGCTCCAACTTTGTAGGGTTCCAATGCCATGAGGCTTGCCTGACTTGGTGCCTGTGAAGCACCCACCAAGTGTCTGGCACAGTAGGCATTCAGTGACTGTCAGCAGCCACTTTCTCTGGGGGCCCACATTGCACTGCCTTCCTCTGGCTCTCAAGGGTCATTATGAACAGACTCACTGGGTCCTCCACCTTCCACGGGGTCCTCCACCTTCCACAGTGTCTGGGGAAAGCAAGCAGAGATGGGGGTTTGTGTGGAAGTTTATAACTGTTGAGATCCCCCCACCAAGGAGAATGATAACTGTACTCTGTCAACTTCAGGGTCTTCCAGCTACTGAGACCTCTCCATCTGGTGCCTGGGAAATGGCAGCCACTTCTAGTGCAGCGTTGAAAGCGGACACTTGCTTGGTGAGCACCGTTACTCAGAAGATAGGGCTCCAGAGGTAAGACTGGGTCACGGATGTGCACCTGTCCACCCAGTCATCCTTCCAACCAGGCACTCATCTCTTTACCCACCTGCCCATCCACCCATCCACGCACCTATGTGATCTCTCATCCACCCTATATCCGTCTTCCATCCATCTAACTCTTCACCTACCTACCAACCCATCCAGCCATCTTTCTATCCATTCACCACATGACTGCCCTGCCCCAGCTATCCAGCCACCCATCCATCCATCCACCCACCCACCTGTCTATCCATCTGTTCATCTGTCCACCTGTCCTTCCACTCATCCATCCATCCACTCAAACATCCATCCATCCACTCACTCATCATCCACTCATGCATCCGGTCACCCAACTCATCCAGACATTTTTCACCCACCTAACTGATCCACCCCTCTAGTCATTCTCCATCCGTTCATCCACCTGTCAGGCCCATTTATCCATCTATACACTTGACCACCCACTGGTATATGTACCTATCTCCTCACTCATGGATTCATGCATCCACTCATCCATCCCTCTGTTCATCAGCTTATTCCCTCATCTTTGTCTGAGCAGCAGACATTTACTGGGTGCCTGCTCTGTTCCAGGCCTTCCCCAGTCTCCCTGGACTTCTGAGATTGGCCAGAGATGGGGCCAAGGCAAAGCCAACTCTCACACAAGGTGGAAAAGCACCTTCTGGTGCTAACAGAGGAAGCTCAGGTCCAGAGAATCTAAAAGGGCCTCAGGGAAGTGGCGGGCTTCCACTGGTTCCTGACCAATGGATCTCCAGCATTCCCAGTTGCTGTGATTTGGAGACTGGACCACATGGGGTGAGGGTCACCACAGGAACATCCATAAGGAGCCTCTTGCAGCATCTACATAGGAATGCCTGGTCAGGAGGTGCCTGTGGGCAAGAAGTGGGTGGGTGGCTTTGATCATTCTGGAGGTAAAATGCACAGGACGTGGGGAAGGAGTGGATTTGGGGGCTGAAGGGGAGGGAGTTGCTGGAGTGACTGGGGAAACGGTTGGGCTGCCCAGTGATGCCACATGTGGAAAGGAGGACCCGAACCCTGAAACTAGAGAAGAGCCATTTTGCACACCACATCTTGAGAGGAGGCTCCACATCACTACTAGAGAGTAGCTCATCAAACCACAAACAGAGATGATCCAGCAAACTGCACTTAGAGAAGAGACACACAGCATAAAACAACAAGACATGAGTTACAACTCTGCAAATAGAGAGGACTCCCCCAGGCACAGCACATCTAGGGAGGAGCATCATGGCATATCACAACTAGAGAGAAGTCCAACCGCCAAAGTAGAGAGTTGGATACACGCCACAACTAGATAGGTGATTCTCAGGTGCGACTATTGAGGAGCACACTGTCAACACTAGAGAGGTCGACCCCAATGCATAGCATCTAGAATCTAGAACCACTGACACAACTGGAGTGGACACCCCTGTCACAGGTAGATAGGAGCCTGCCACACACAGCACAATTAGAGAAAACTGCCCATGCACATCAAAACTAGAGTGGAACTCCCACACAGGTCATAACAAAAGAGGAGGCCAATACCACAACTGGAGAGGCTACCCATTCTTCAGTTAGATATAAGCCCCCCTGAACATCACTATTAGAGAGGAGCATACCCACACGTCCCAATTAGACAGAAGACCCTTGCCACAAGTAGAGAGGAGCCCACCACACTACAACAAAAGAGGACTCCCACTGCCACAACTTGAGAGTAGACTCCTGAACATCACAACTAGGAAAAGTGCCCCTTCCCTTCACACTGGAAAGGAACCAGCCCCATCACAATTTGAGAAGAGCACACTACTGAAATTGAAGAGGAGCCGAACTACCGAACTACTGCAACAAAAGAGGAGCCACCCCCACCTGCCACAACTAGAGAGAAGTCTGCAAATGAAAACTAGAGAGGAGCTGACCCACCATAAGTGAAGAGTGGAAGCCCACTGCAACTAGGGTGGAGCCCCATGCCACAACTAGAAAGTAGCATCCTGCGTATTCCCACTAGACAGGATCCAGCCTGCACATCAATACTAGAGAGGGTCTCTCCCACTGCAGCTAGAGAGGAGGCTCCAGCGCAAATCTAAAGGAAGCCTGAGTCACCTGCTGCAACTCAAATGGAACCCCGAGTTCCCTGCTGTAATTCTACTAGAGCCCTGTGCTGGAAAAAGGCAGGAGACCCTGGCAAAATGACACAGGAACCCTTCAGCCATTAGCGAAGTAGATTCCTCTGGCACTATCAGAATGGACACCCAGAATATCACACCTAGAGACAAGCCCCTCTGCCACACGTACAGATGAGCTCCCTGAAGTAAGCTGAGTGGAATCCCTCACAACTAGAGAGAAGCAGCCCCATTAATATTAATAAAGAACTCCTAGCACCGAAATTACAGAGGACCTACCCCATGGAAATTCCCACACTCTAACCAGAGAGAACACAGAGGAGCCCTCCACCAGAACCCAAGAAGAGCCCACTAGGCCTCACATATAGAGAGGAGCCCCTCTGCTGCTGATAGAGATGAACCTTATGACACATTATTCACACCACAACTAGAGAGACTCGAACCCACCACAACTACAGAGTTTACTATGACAACAACTAGAGAAAAGACAAATGCCAAACTAGTGACTAGCCACCTGCATATTACAAAAAGACAGGAGCCATCCTGCACATCCCTGCTAGAGATGAGGCACCCAAGGCAATTCTAGAGGAGGCCCCACTGTAACTTGAGAGAAAGCCACACCACAACTAGAAAGGAATCCGGCATACTGCTCAACACGAGAGGAATCCTGAGATGCCCCCATGGCTCAAGTGGAACCCTGAGTTCCGTGCTTCAACTTGAGAGGACCACGGTGTTCTTGCCACAACTGGAGAGGTGCTCTGAGTCTCCTGCCTCAACTCAAGAAGAGCCTTCCATGATAACTAGAGAGGAAATCCGAGTTGTGCATTATAACCAAGGGGAACACAGAATATCCACTCCAACTCATAAGGAGCCCCGATTCCACTGGTGCAACTTGAGAGGAATCCCGTGCTTACCACCACAACTCAAAAGGACCCAGAACCCCCTGCTGCAACTCGAGAGGAGACACCACCAGAACTCGAGAAGACCTCTGAGTCCCCTGCCTCAACTCAAGGGGAGCTCTCACAGCAAATTGAGCTAAGACCTCAGCACAAATAGAGAGCAGCATCACACCACCACAAGAGAGGAGTCCAGGCACACATCATTCCAAGAAAGGGGCACTCACAGCACAACTAGAGGAATGCAGCTCACCACAACTAGAGAAGCTCTCACACATCACATCTGGAGAAGAGATCCACCTCACATTGCAACTATTCAGGAAAAGAAGTGTCCAATGCTACTAGAGAAGAGAATCTTACCACAACTAGAGACTTAACCAAGAACCACAACTAGAGAGTTGACCCCCACTGCAACTAGAGAGGAGCCTTCTGGATAAAACTAAATTGGATGTCCCACCTCAACTAGAGAGTAGCACCTTGCCCACAGGAACTAGACTAATGACTGCAACAACTCAAAGGAGCAGCACATGACATCTAGAGAGAAACCCCTAGTACAGTGCAACTGGAACTCCTGGCCACAGCTAGTGGGTTTCCACAAGCCACAATGAGAGAAACCTACAGGACATCCCAGCTTATAAGGGTCACTCTGTAGCAAATAGAGATGAGCCCATGAAGTAACTCGAGAGGAGCCACTCAAAATTAGAGAGTAGCAATCTCACAAAAAACCAGTAAGGAGACTCCAGTGCCAAAAGCTGACAGGACTCCCCCCCGCCCCCCCCCCCCCCGCAATGGAGACAACACACCACATCTCAAGAGGAAGCATCACCACAAAATGAGAGAAGCTCTGAGTTCCCTGCCTCAAATCAAGAGGAGCCTTTCATGGCAACTTGAGAGGAAATCTGAGTTGTGCACTGTAATCCAGAGGAAAACCAAGTACCTGCCACAACTCGACAGGAGATTGGGGTCCTCTGCTGCAACTCAAGAGGAACCCCTAGTTCCCTAACACAATTGGAAAGGACACCAAATCCCCTGGTGCAACTTGAGAGGTGCCAACACCAGAACTCGAGAGGAGCTCTGAATCCACTGCTTCAACTCAAGAGGAGCTTCCATGGCAAATCGAGATAAGACCTCAGCATGACTAGAGAGGAGCACCACGCCACCACAAGAGGAACCCAGGCACACATCATTAGAAGGAAGGAGCACCCAAGGCACAATTAGAGAAGTGCAGCTCACCACAACTAGCGAGGTGCCCATATATCAGATTTGGAGAAGAGCCCCAGCACACATAGCAAATGTTGAGGAAAACCCATGCCCAGTGCAACTAGAGAGGGGAACCCCACCACAACTAGAGACTAGACTACCCACCACAAATAGAGTGTTGACCTCCACTGCAACTAGAGAGGAGGCTTCTGGGTCAAACTAGATTGGATATCCCACCTCAACTAGAGAGTAGCACCTTGCTCACACCAACTAGATAACGACTGCAACAACTTGAAAGAGCCACCACACCACAACTAGAGAGAAACCCCTAGTATAGTGCAACTAAAGAGAGCCCCTAGCCGCAGCTAGCTTGTTGACAACATGCCAAAATGAGAGAGGAGTCTCTACACCGCATATGTATAGATTCCCCTGCATACTGCAATAATTGCAAACACCACTGTCAAGGCAACTAGAGAGGTACCACAGAGTTCTTTGCTGCAACATGAGAGGAGTCACTGGTCACAATGACAGAGGAAACCTCCACCAAAACTGGAGAGGTTTCCCTCACAAGTAGAGAGGAGTTTACCAAGACACCATAGATAGGGAATCACACATCTCCCCCTGCTGCAAATAGAGGGGAGCCCCCTGAAGTAAATCGAGAGGAGGCCCTCACAAGTAGAGAGGAGTAACCATGCTAAAATTTGTGAGGAAAACCTCGGGCCAAAAGAAGAGCAGAACCACCTGAAGAGCCCCCCATCACAACTTAAGAGGAGAGAATACTGCAACTCAAGAGGAACTCTGAGTACACTGCCACAACTCAAGAAAAGAACTCCACCACCACTCGAGAAAAGCCACTGGACACAATGCGAGACGATGTCCCCACACATCATACCCAGAGTGGAGTCACACTGTGGCAAATATTAATGAACTACCCCACCATAAGAAAGAAAGCCTTTTCACATTGCAATGAGGGAGGACTCCCCTCAGATATTGCAACTAAAGAGACCCTCACCATAAGTAGAAAGGAGCCTGCACATCACATCTAGAGAGTAGCCCACAAGCACACCACAGAAGAAGGGAGCAGCCACAGCGCAGCTAGAGATAATCACCCACCACACCTAGAGAAGAGCCCCCACTGATACTCGAGAGGAGCTCACCAGCACATCACAACTAGAAAGAAACCCCCATGCCACAGGTAAAGAGGAGGCCCCAACCACAATTAGAGAGGAGCCCCCCAAAGGAACTCCAGAGAAGCCCCATGCTTCATCTTGACTGGATCCTCTGCCTCCTTTTAGAGGAGCCCCAAGCCCCCACAGCAAAATGATATGTGTCTCCTGAGACAAATAAGGAGGAGCCCATGACCACAAATACAGAGATGCCCCCACTATAACTAGAGATCTCCATGAACAACACAACTATCTTGGAGTCCTTTGCCACAATAAGAAAGTTGCACCCTGCCACCACTAGAGAGAAGCGCACACAGTACAACTAGAGAGAAGTCCCCCACAACTAAACAGGAGCACCTAGAATTAGACTTAGAGTGGAGCACGCCTTAACAACAATAGACATGCCTCCAGCTGAACTCCAGAGGAATCTGCATTCCTCATGTGGAGAAGATCCCCAGACAAACCACAACTATTGAGGAAAGCACCCCCCGCCCCGACACCGGCCCCTAACGCACATAGAGAGAAGCTCTCTCACCACAACTAGAGAGTTGACCACCCGTCACCACTAGAGGGAGTCAACTCCACCAAAATGAGTGAGGAACCCCTAACGCAAAATTAGAGAAGACCCCTTGCTGTGTAGTTCTCCACATGACAAATGCTAGAGGAGGCACAACTACATCTCAAGAGGAGTACCAAGTACCCCGAGAAAATTCTAGAGGAGACCTTCGACCCAACTCGAAAGAAGCCCCCGTTCACAACGGGAGAGGAGCCCTCCGGACATCACATCTAGAGAGAAGCCCATTCACTGCAAAGAGAGACAAGCCTCACATCACAACTAAGGAGGAGACCCTCTGCAGATGGCAATGAGAGAGGAATCCCCACAGACATCACAACTAAAGAAGAGCACCTCACTACAACTAGAGAAGACCTTGTGCACTATAGCTAGAAAGAAGCCCCCATATTAAAGCTATAGATGAGTCCACCATCACACCTAGAGAGGAGCTGCCCACTGCAACTCAACTGGAACTCACCAGCAAAACACAACTAGAAAGGAGGCGCCATGCCACAGTTAGAAAAGAGTCCCTCACCACAAGTACAGATGATTGTGTGTTAGCTGCTCAGTCATTTCCCACTCTTTGTAACCCCATGGGCTGTGTAGCTAGCCAGGCTTTTCTGTCCATGGGATTCTACAGGCAAGAAGGCCAGAGTGGGTTGTCATGCCCTTCTCTCGAGGATCTTCCTGACCCAGGCATCAAACCCAGGTCTCCTGCATCCCAGGCAGATTCTTTACCATCTTAGCCCTTGGGGGACTATGATGAAAAGTGAAAGTGAATTTGCTCAGTAGTGTCTGCCTTTTTGCAACCCCATGGACTGTAGCCTACCAGGCTCCTCCATCTATGGGATTTTCTAGGCATTAATTGGAGTTGGTTGCCATTTCCATCTTCAATTTCAGATAAGCCCCCCACCAAAACTCGAGAGGTGCCTCCTGCAGCAGCTCGAGAGATGACTCATGCAACAACTGGAGAGGAGCCCCAGCCACAAGTTGAGAGCCTCGTGCACCATGAAGCTAGCTCACAGCCCCCTGTCACAACTAGAAAGCAGCACCCCTCCACAACTAGAGAGGAGTGTGCACAATACAACTAGAGAAAAGGCCCCCACAACTAGAGAGGACCTTTCACTCAGATCGTAATGAGAGGAGCGCCACAATTCAGGTAGAGGAAAGAACCCCATGGGAACTAGACATTAGCCCTGCTGATTATTGACACTAGAGAGAAGCACACCAACACATCACAGCTAAACATAAGTCCCCTGCTATGAGTAGAGAAGAGGTCAACACACCACAAGAAAAGAGGATGTCCCTTGATATAATTAGAGAGTATATTCCTTCAACTCATACCTGGAAAAAGTGCCATTTCATATCACAAGCAGAGAAGAAGCACCCTCACCACAGTCCAAGAGGAATATGTTACCATATCTAGAGAGGAATCCCCATACCACAACTAAAGAGGAGCCCCCCAACCCGCCACAACTGTAGACAAATCTGCAAACCACAACTAGAGGGGAGCAGAAACAAAATTGTCATTTTACTCCCACTACAACTAGAGTGGAACCCTATGCCATAACTATACAGTAGCATACCACACATCACAACTAGACAGGAACCAGCCTGCTAATTGCTACTAGAGAGAAGCTGCACCACACAGCTCAAGAGAACGCCCCTCCACAACCCAAAAGGAACCCCAAGTCACCTGTCACAACTCGAGAGGAACACCAAGTCCTCCACCACAACTCAACTGGAATCCTTTGCCATCACAAGGAAGGAGCCCCCAGCGATGAAACTAGGACCCCACCCTGACCCCCACCAAAACTGGAGACAATTTCCCTGCTAAAACTAGAGAGGAGCCCTCTGACACATTGCGCCTAGAGAGGAGCCCCTGTGCTGCAAATAGTGATGAAGCCACTGAAGTAACTCGAGAGAAGCTCGTCACAACTAGAGTGGAGCAACCCCATGAAAAACAGTTAGGAGCCCCCAGACAACAAGTAGAGTGAACACACACCCCACAGAGAGCCCCCAGATGAGGCATCCTGTAACAAGAGAGGGGCATCAAAACCCTTCCTGAATTTGAGAGGAGGCCTATGCCACAATGAAAGAAAAGCCAATGGCCACAACGAGAGAGGAGCCCACCCACCAAAACTGGAGAGTATGATCCCTACCACAGCTTGAGAGGAGACCTCTGACATTGCACCTATAGAGGGTCACTTCCACAGCAAAAAGAGATGAACCCACTCCTGCAAGTTGAATATATGCCCCTACAAATGTCAGAGAGGAACAAACTAGTCAAAACGAGCAAGTAGACCACACGCCACAAATAGAGAGCAGCTCCCTGAACATTGACACTTGAGAGGTGCATTCCAGCACAATGCAATTAGACAGAAGTCTCCTGCCAAAACAAGAGAGGAAGCACAGATGCCGCAACTAAAGAGGAGGGAGCATGCCAAAATTAGAGAGTAGGCTCGCAGATATCGCACCTGAAAAGAGTGCCTGTGCACATCACTCCCAGAGAGCACACCCCCACAACAATTCGAGAGGAACACTCCACCACAACTCTAGAGGTGCCCCCGAAACACTACAACTAGGGGAGACCTCTCTTAACACAACTTTAGAGGAGCCTGCACACCACAGCCAGACAGGAGCACACCCAAGACAACTAAGTGTTGACCCCCCACACCAACTAGAGAGGAGCCCCATGCCACAGGTAGTTTAACCACCCACACATCGAAACTAAACAGAAGCAACCCTGCACAATGCTACTAGAGAGGAACCACCCTTCCCAAAATTAAAAAAAAAAAAAAGAAAAAAGAAAAAAGAAAAAAAAAAAAAACTTGAGTGGAGGCCCTACCTCAACTTGAGAGGAACAAGTCCTCCAACACAACTCAATTGGAGTCCCACACCACAACGTGGGAGGAGCCCACACACTGCAACAAGAGAGGAGCTAAACTGGACACTGCGTGTAGAAAGGAGGCCCCACACTCCACCCCTAAAGGGAAGCAGTCTTGCACACCACATCTAGAGAGGAGGATCCATTTCAATACCAGAGAGTAGCAACTCAAACCACAAATAGAGATGAGCCAGCAAACTGCACCTAGAGAGGAGCAGCACAGCACAATGAAACAAGACAGGAGTTCCCTCTCCAAAACTAGAGAGGACAACCCCTGGAAGAGTACAACTAGGGAAGAGCACTGCAGGACTTCACCACTAGAGTGAAGCCCAGCTGCCAAAACTAGAGAGTTGAATACACGCCACAACTAGATAGCTGACATTCAGGCCTAAGGAGCATATCGCTGCAACTACAGAGGTGTCACCCCCGCCTTAAATCTCAACTAGAGTGGAGCACCACTGTCATAACTAGAGTGAATAACCCTTGCACAGATAGATGGGAGTGGGCCCAACACATCACAATTAGAGAAAAGTGCACATGCACATCAAAACTAGAGTGGAACTCCCACATGGATCAAAATGAAAGAGAAGGCCAACACTGCAACTAAAGAGGAGACTCCTGCCACAACTAGAGATAAGCTACCCTGAACATCGCCATTAGAGAGGAGCATATGCACACATCACAATTAGACAGAAGCCCCTTGCCACGAGTAGAAAGGAGCCCACCATGCTACAACTAAAGAAAACACCCGCTACCACAACTAGAGAGTAACCTCTTGCACATTGCCAGTAGAAAAAGGCCCCTTCACTTCACAACCAAAGAGGAGCCACACTCATGAAAATTTGAGAAGAACTCTTTAGCACAACTAGAGAGAAGCCCAACTATACAACTAAGAAGGAATCCCCCTGCCACAACTAGAGAGGAGGAGCCACCCTGCCAAAGCTAGAGAGGAGTCTGCAAACGACAACTAGAGAGGAGCTGATCCACCACAAACAAAGAGTGGATCCACACTGCAACTGGAGTGGAGCCTAATGCCGCAACTAGAGAGCAGAGTCCCACAAATTGAAACAAGACAGGAGCGAGGCTGCACATCCCTTCTAGAGTATCTGCCCCAGTGAAATCCAAGAGGAGGCTCCACCACAACTTCAAGGAACCCCGAGTCCCCTGCTAAAACTCAAGAGAAATACCAAGTTCCCCACTGCAATCTGACAGGAACACTATGCTGTAACAAGAAAGGATAATCTAGCCAAGTGACAGAAGAGCTCCCCTGGCAAAACTGTAGTGGATTCCCCAGGCAGACATAGAGTGGAATCCCCCAGGACGTCACACCTAGAGAGAAGTCCCTCTGTGACAAATAGAAAAAGCTCCCCAAATTAAATCGAATGGAATCACTAACAACTAGAGAGAAGAAAGCTCACTAATATTAGGAAGCTCTAGCACCAAAAGCAGAAAGGACCCTTCCCACTGAACCACACACACCCCAACCAAAGAGGACACAGCCTCACAACCCGAGAGGAGCCCTCCACTACAACTCAGTAAGAGCCTGCTGGACATCACACATACAGAGGAACTATTCTGCTGCTAACAGAGACCACCCTCACAACACAACTAGACAGGAGCTTGCAGACCACAACTAGAGAGAATCAAACCCACCACAACTACAGAGTTGACCCCGACCATATCTAGAGAGAAGTCCCATGCCAAAACTATGAGTAGTCACCTGCACGTTGTAACAAGAGAGAAGCCAACCTGCACATCCCTACTAGAGAAGAGTCGCCCCAAGACATCACAAGAGGAAGCCCCAGCACAATATGAGAGGAACCATGCTTAGCACCCCCCCCCAACTTGAGAAGAAAACTGTGTCCCCTGCCTTGGCTCAAGTGGAAACCTGAGTCGTGCACTGTAAATAAAGAGGAATTTTGAATTCTTGCCACAACCCAAGAGGAGCTCTGAGTGCCCTGCTGTAACGCGAAAGGAACCCCAAGACTCATGCTGCAGCCTGAGAGCTACCCAGTGTTACCAGCTGCAACTCGATTGGAAACCCAAGTCTCCTTTTGCAACTAGAGAGGAACCCTGAGTTCCCACACACAACGTGAGAGGAGGCCTGACTCCCCTGCTGCAACTCGAGAGGAAACCCAAGTTCCTTGCCTCAACTTGAGAGGAGACCTGACTCCCCTGTTGCAACTCACAAGGAGCCCTGAATTCCAGATCGCAAATGGAGACGAGTCCCAAGCCCCCTGAAGCAACTTGAGAGGATTCCCAATGTCCCCAACGAAACTCAAGAGAAATGTGAGAATCCACCCTAATTCAAGAGGAGCCATATTCTGCATCATGTGGGCAGCCCCTGACACAGAATCAGTGACACTCCCCTGGCAGAGCTGGCGAGGATCTCCTCACCACAACTAGAGAGGAGGCCCCAGGGCATCGCACCTAAAAAGGAGCCACTGTGCCACAAATAGAGATGAATGCAGTGAAATAACTCGAGAGGATATCTCACAATTACAGAGGAGGAATCCTGTGAAAAACTAGTGAGGAGAACCCAGTGATAAAATTAGAGAGGACTCCACACCCACAGAACCAATCCACCACAACTTGAGAGGAGACATAACGAAACTCGACAGGAGCCCTGGGTGCCCTGCCTCAACTCAAGTGGAGCCTTCCACAGCAACTCAAGTGGAACTATGAATTGGCTGTAGTGGAGAGGAACACCAAGTACCCACTGCAAATGGAGAGGTGGCACCAAAAGAACTCGAGAGGAGCTCTGAGTCCCCTACCTCAACTCAAGAGGAGCTATCATGGAAAATCCAGATAAGACCTCAGCACAACTAGAGAGGAGCATCACATCACCACAAGAGAGGAACCCAAGCACACATCACTACAAGAGAGGATCACCCTCAGCTGGGGACGTGCAGCTCGCCACAATTAGAGAGGAGCCCACACACCACATCTAGAGAAGAGCCCCACCACACATTGCAACGACTGTGGAAAACCTCTGTCCAGTGCAATTAGAGAGGAGACCTCCACCACAGATAGAATCTTGACCACCCACTTCAAATAGAGAGTTACCCAACTGCCATGAGAAGAACCTTCTGGATAAAACTATATTGGAAGCCGCACTACAACTAGAGAGCAGTCCCTTGCCAATAGCAAATAGATTAGCAAGTGCAACAACTCAAAGGAGTCACCACACCACCAATAGATAGAAACCCCTAGTACAGTGCAACTAGGGAGAGCCCCTGGCCACAACTAGTGTGTTGACCAGGTGCCACAACTAGAGAGGAGCCTGCATACCACATCTGGACAAGAAGCCCCGCATCCTGCAATGATTGAGGGGCAACAATGCCCCATGCAACTATAGACGAACCACCAAGTCCTGTGCTGCAACAAGAGCAGAGCCACTAGCCACAATGACAGAGGAGCTACCCTCCAAAACCGGAGAGATTTCCTCAGCTGCAAATAAAGAGGAGTGCCTCTGCTGCAAATAAAGATGAGCCCACTGAAGTAACTCAATTGTAGGCCCTCACAAGTAGAGAGTAGCAATCATGCTACAATTTTGAGGAACATGTAGTTGCCAAAGAAGAGAGAACCCCCATGCAGAGCCCCCCATCACAACCTAAGAGGAGGCTCTCATGCAAATCGGGGAGCCCCAAGTCCACTGCTACTACTCAAGAGGAGGACTTGAGAGAAGCTACCAGTCATAATGGATGAGGATATCCCAGACAGCATACCTAGAAGGAGTCACTCTGCAGCAAATAAAGATGAATCCCACCCCCCCGCCAAAAAAGAAAGGAGGCCCCTGAACATTGCAATGAGAGAGGACTCACTGAAGATATTTCAACTAAAGAGCCCCTCACCATAACTAGAAAGGAGCAAGCACACCACAACTATAGACCACCCACCAGCAAACCAGAACTAGAAAGGAGTGGCCACACTGCAGTTAGAGGAGTGTGGTGGCTCCCCCACCACAACTAAAGAGGAGACTTCACTGATACTCAAGAGGAGCTCACCAGCACATCACCACTATAAAGAAACCCGCAAGCAACATGTAAAGAGGAGTTGCCAACCACAACTAGAGACGAGCCCTCCACTGAAACTCGAGAGGAGCCACCTATTTCATCTTGAGAGGACATGTTGCCTAATTTTAGAGGAGCCTCGAGGCCCCACAACAAATTGTTATGTGCCTGCTGAGACTATTAGAGAGGAGCCAATCACTGCAAGTACAGAGATGCAACCACCACAACACGAGAGCCCCATGAACACTGCAACTAGCTTGGAATGCCCAGCCACAAGAAACTTGAACCCTGCCACAACTACAGCAGAGCCTGCATATCAAAACTAGAGAGAAGACCCACACAACTAGACAGGAGCCACTTGAATTTGACTTTGAGAAGAGCCCGCTGGCACAAAAATACACAAGCCTCCTGCCACGACTCCAGAGGAGACTGCATTCCTCAGGTGAAGAAGAGCTCCGCACATCCCATCAAAGAGCCCCACACAACCTCATTGGGTTGTGGAAAATCCCCACCCAATGCAACTTGCCAGGTGCCCCCACAACCCAACTAGAGACGAGACCACCTGCCACAATAGAGAGGGTCAACCCCATGAAAGTTAGTGAGGAACCCCTAGTGCTAAAAGTAGAGAAGACCCCCCTCACTGTGGAGTCGCCCACATGACAAGCGTGAGAGAAGGCACACCTGCAACTCAAAAGGAGACCCGAGTACCTGCAGAAACTCTAGAGGTGCCTTATAATGCAACTCGAGGAAAGCCACCATCCTCAATGAGAGATGAGCCCTATGGACATCACATCCAGAGAGGAGCTCTCATGGAACAATTAGACAAGTGAAGCTCACCACATGTAGAAAGGAACCTGCATACCACATCTGAAAAAGAGTCCCACACATATCATAATGATTGAGAAACACCACTGTGCAAGCCAACTAGAGTGAAACCACCTAGTCTTTTGCTGAAACATCAAAGAAACCACTTGCCCCAAAGGCAGAGGATACCCTCTCCAAAACCGGGGAAGTTTCCCTCACCGCAAGTAGAAAGAAGTCCACCAAGACATCACACAGAAATAGGAAGGCCTCTGCTGAAGATAGAGATGAACCCCCCAAAGTAACTTGAGAGGAAGCTCTCACAACTAGAGAGGAGCAAACACACAAAATTTGTGAGGAAAACCTAGTGCCAAAAGAAGAGAGGACCACCCTGCACAGCCACCCATCAGAATATAAGAGCAGTGACCACTGAAACTTGTGAGGAGCCACAAGTCCCCTGTCACAACTCAAGAGGAGGTTGCCACTGATACTTGAGAGAATTCGCAGACCACAATACGAGAGAATGTGCCCAGATACTGTACCTAGAGATGAGGCACTCTGTGGCAGGTATAGATGAGCCCCTCAACCACAACAAGAGAAAAGGTCCCTGCACATTGCAATGACAGAGGACTCCCCACAGATATTGCAACTAAAGAGATGCACACCATAACTAGAAAGGAGCCCACACACCAGAACTAGAGTGTAACCCACCAGCACACCACAACTACAAAGGAGCAGCCACATCACAGCTGGAGAACATCCCACACACAACTAGAGTGGAGCCCCCTCTCACACTTTAGAGGAGCTCACCAGAATACCACCATTAAAAAGAAACCCCCATGCCACAGGTAGAGAGGAATCCCCAAGCACAATTAGAGAGGAGTCTGCCACTGAAACTTGAGAGGAACCACGTGCTTCATTTCAACAGGATTTACTGCATCCATTTAGAGGAGCCCAAGCCCAATCAGAAAATTAATCTGTGCCTCCGGAGACCATTAGAGAAGAGTCCAGCACTGCAAATACAAAGAGGCCCCCCGCCACAATTTGAGAGCCCTGTGAATACCGCAACTAGCTTGGAGTCCATTGCCACAATAGGAAAGTTGCACCCTGCCACCACTAGAGAGGAACTCGAACATCACAACTAGAGAGAAGTCCCCCACAACTAGACAGGAGCCCCTGGAAATTCACTTCGAGAGGAGCCAGCTGGCACAACAATACATAAGTCTTCTGCCACAACTCCATAAGAGCCTACATTCCTCATGTGGAGAAGAGCCACATACACATCACAACTATTGAGGAAAACCTCAGCATCAGAGAGCCACCCACTGAAACTTAAGAGGAGATCACCAGTCCACCACAACTAGAAAGGCGGCCCCACACCACAGCTAGATAGGAGTCCCCCAGCATATTACAGATGCTGCTGCTGCTACTGCTGCTGTCGCTTCAGTCGTGTCCGACTCTCTGCAACCCCATAGACGGCAGCACACCAGGCTCCATCATCCCTGGGATTCTCCAGGCAAGAACATTGGAGTCGGTTGCCATTTCCTTCTTCAATAATTACAGATTAGCCCTGCACAAAATCTCAAGAGGTGCCCCCTCAGCAGCTCGAGAGATGCCTCTCGCTACAGCTAGAAAGAACCCACAGCCACAAGTTGAGAACCCCATGCACCCTGCAACGAACTTAGCGCCCACTGCCACAGCTAGAAAAGTTCAACCATCCACAACTAGAGAGAAATCTGCACACCAGACTAGAGAGGAGCCCACCCGACATAACTGAGTTGACATCTGACACCAACTAGAGAGGATCCCCATTCCGCAGGTAATGTAGCCACCTACACATTTCAACTAAACAGAAACCACCCTTCACAATGCTACTACAGAGGGCCACCCTACCACCACTAGAGCAGAGCCCCACCTCATCTCGAGAGGAACACCAAGGCCCATGATGCAACTCCAGTGGAGTCCCTCTCTACAACTAAAGAGGAGTGCACACATTGCAACAAGAGAAGCCCACCCGGATGCCGCAAGTGGAAAGGCGGACCCGAATCCTGAAACTAGAGAAGAGCCGTTTTACACACCACATCTTGAGAGGAGGCTCCACATCACTACTAGAGAGTAGCTCATCAAACCACAAACAGAGATGAGCCAGCAAACTGCACTTAGAGAAGAGACACGTAGCATAAAACAACAAGACATGAGTTACAACTCCGCAAATAGAGAGGACTCCCCCAGGCACAGCACATCTAGGGAGGAGCATCATGGCACACCACAACTAGAGAGAAGCCCAACCGCCAAAGTAGAGAGTTGGATACACGCCACAACTAGATAGGTGATCCTCATGTGCAACTATTGAGGAGCACACTGTCAACACTAGAGAGGTCCCCCCAATACATGGCATCTAGAATCTAGAACCACTGACACAACTGGAGTGGACACCCCTGTCACAGGTAGATAGGAGCCTGCCACACACAGCACAATTAGAGAAAAGTGCCCATGCACATCAAAACTAGAGTGGAACTCCCACACAGGTCATAACAAAAGAGGAGGCCAATACCACAACTGGAGAGGCTACCCATTCTTCAGTTAGATATAAGCCCCCCTGAACATCACTATTAGAGAGGAGCATACCCACACATCCCAATTAGACAGAAGACCCTTGCCACAAGTAGAGAGGAGCCCAACACGCTACAACAGAGGACTCCCACTGCCACAACTTGAGAGTAGACTCCTGAACATCACAACTAGAAAAAGTGCTCCTTCCCATCACACTGGAAAGGAACCCGCCCCATGACAATTTGAGAAGAGCACACTACTGCAACTAAAGAAGAGCCGCCCCCACCTGCCACAACTAGAGAGGAGTCTTCAAACGAAAACTAGAGAGGAGCTGACCCACCACAAATGAACAGTGGAAGCCCACTGCAACGAGAGTGGAGCCCCATGACACAACTAGAGAGTAGCATCCCGCATATTCCCGCTAGACAGGATCCAGCCTGCACATCAATACTAGAGAGGGTCTCTCCCACTGCAGCTAGAGAGGAGTTCAGTTCAGTTCAGTTCATTTCAGTTGCTCAGTCGTGTCTGACTCTTTGTGGCCCCATGAATCGTAGCACGCCAGGCCTCCCTGTCCATCACCACTCCCATAGTTCACTCAGACTCACGTCCATCAAGTCAGTGATACCATCCAGCTATCTCATCCTCTGTCGTCTGCTTTTCCTCCTGCCTCCAATCCTTCCCAGCATCAGAGTCTTTTCCAATGAGTAAACTCTTTGCATGAGGTGGCCAAAGTACTGGAGTTTCAGCTTCAGCATCATTCCTTCCAAAGAAATCCCAGGGCTGATCTCCTTCAGAATGGACTGGTTGGATCTCCTTGCAGTACAAGGGACTCTCAAGAGTCTTCTCCAACACCACAGGTCAAAAGCATCAATTCTTCGGTGCTCAGCCTTCTTCACAGTCCAACTCTCACATCCATACATGACCACAGGAAAAACCATAGCCCCCAACTAGACAGACCTTAGTCGGAAAAGTAATGTCTCTGCTTTTGAATATACTGTCTAGGTTGGTCATAACTTTTCTTCCAACGAGTAAGCATCTTTTAATTTCATGGCTGCAGTCACCATCTGCAGTGATTTTGGAGCCCCAAAAGATAAAGTCTGACACTGTTTCCACTGTTTCCCCATCTATTTCACATGAAGTGATGGGACCGGATGCCATGATCTTCGTTTTCTGAATGTTGAGCTTTAAGCCAACTTTTTCGCTTTCCTCTTTCACTTTCATCAAGAGGCTTTTTAGTTCCTTTTCATTTTCTGCCATAAGTGTGGTGTCATCTGCATATCTGAGGTCATGGATATTTCTCCCGGAAATCTTGATTCCAGCTTGTGTTTCTTCCAACCCAGCGTTTCTCATGATGTACTCTGCATAGAAGTTAAATAAGCAGGGGGACAATACACAGCCTTGATGTACTCCTTTTCCTATTTGGAACCAGTCGATTGTTTCATGTCCAGTTCTAGTTGTTGCTTCCTGACATGCATACAGATTTCTCAAGAGGCAGGTCAGGTGGTGTGGTATTCCCATCTCTTTCAGAATTTTCCACAGTTTATTGTGATCCACACAGTCAAAAGCCTTGGCATAGTCAATAAAGCAGAAATAGATGTTTTTTCTCAAACTCTCTTGGTTTTTCCATGATCCAGCGAATGTTGGCAATTTGATCTCTGGTTCCTTTGCCTTTTCTAAAACCAGCTTGAACATCAGGGAGTTCACAGTTCACGTATTGCTGAAGCCTGGCTTGGAGAATTTTGAGCATTACTTTACTAGCATGTGAGATGAGTGCAATTATGCGGTAGTTTGAGCATTCTTGGCACTGTCTTTCTTTGGAATTGGAGTGAAAACTGACCTTTTCCAGTCCTGTGGCCACTGCTGAGTTTTCCAAATGTGCTGGCATATTGAGTGCAGCACTTTCACAGCATCATCTTTCAGGATTTGAAACAGCTCAACTGGAATTCCATCACCCCCCCTAGCTTTGTTGATAGTGATGCTTTCTAAGGCTCACTTGACTTCACATTCCAGAATGGCTGGCTCTAGATTAGTGATCACATCCTCATGATTATCTGGGTCGTGAAGATCTTTTTTGTACAGTTCTTCTGTGTATTCTTGCCACCTCTTCTTAATATCTTCTGCTTCTGTTAGGTCCAGACAATTTCTGTCCTTTATCGAGCCCATCTTTGCATGAAATGTTCCCTTGGAATCTCTAATTTTCTTGACGAGATCTCTAGTCTTTCCCATTCTGTTGTTTTCCTCTATTTCTTTGCATTGATCACTGAAGAAGGCTTTCTTATCTCTACTTGCTATTCTTTGGAACTCTGCATTCAGATGCTTATATCTTTCCTTTTCTCCTTGATTTTCACCTCTCTTCTTTTCACAGCTATTTGTAAGACCTCCCCAGACAGCCATTTTGCTTTTTTGCATTTCTTTTCCATGGGGATGGTCTTGATCCCTGTCTCCTGTACAATGTCATGAACCTCATTCCATAGTTCATCAGGCACTCTATCTATCAGGTCTAGGCCCTTAAATCTATTTCTCACTTCCACTGTATAATCATAGGGGATTTGATTTAGGTCATACCTGAGTGGTCTAATGGTTTTTCCTACTTTCTTCAATTTGAGTCTGAATTTGGTAATAAGGAGTTCATGATCTGAGCCATAGTCAGCTCCTGGTCTTATTTTTGTTGACTGTATAGAGCTTCTCCATCTTTGGCTGCAAAGAATATAGCCAATCTGATTTCAGTGTTGGCCATCTGGTGATGTCAATGTGTAGGGTCTTCTCTTGTGTTGTTGGAAGAGGGTGTTTGCTATGACCAGTGCATTTTCTTGGCAAAACTCTATTAGTCTTTGCCCTGCTTCATTCTGCATTCCAAGGCCAAATTTGCCTGTTACTCCAGGTGTTTCTTGACTTCCTACTTTTGCATTCCAG
>NW_024070213.1:116472418-116482292 GCF_014754425.2 Oryx dammah
CTCCAGTGGACCACATTATGTCAGACTGTGGCTCAGAGCATGAATTCCTTATTACCAAATTCAGACTCAAATTGAAGAAAGTAGGGAAAACCACTAGACCATTCAGGTATGACCTAAATCAAATCCCCTATGATTATACAGTGGAAGTGAGAAATAGATTTAAGGGCCTAGACCTGATAGATAAAGTGCCTGATGACCTATGGAATGAGGTTTGTGACATTGTACAGGAGACAGGGATCAAGACCATCCCCATGGAAAAGAAATGCAAAAAAGCAAAATGGCTGTCTGGGGAGGCCTTACAAATAGCTGTGAAAAGAAGAGAAGTGAAAAGCAAAGGAGAAAAGGAAAGATATAAGCATCTGAATGCAGAGTTCCAAAGAACAGCAAGAAAAGATAAGAAAGCCTTCTTCAGCTATCAATGCAAAGGAATAGAGGAAAACAACAGAATGGGAAAGACTAGAGATCTGTTCAAGAAAATTAGAGATACCAAGGGAATATTTCATGCAAATTTGGGCTTGATAAAGGACAGAAATGGTATGGACCTAACAGAAGCAGAAGATATTAAGAAGAGGTGGCAAGAATACACAGAAGAACTGTCCAAAAAAGATCTTCATGACCCGGATAATCACGATGGTGTGATCACTCATCTAGAGCCAGCCATTCTGGAATGTGAAGTCAAGTGGGCCTTAG
The DNA here is from genome assembly GCF_014754425.2 of Oryx dammah. Taxonomy (NCBI): domain Eukaryota; kingdom Metazoa; phylum Chordata; class Mammalia; order Artiodactyla; family Bovidae; genus Oryx; species Oryx dammah. The sequence continues at coordinate 116,473,109 of NW_024070213.1, forward strand.
AAAGCATCACAACGAACAAAGCTAGTGGAGGTGATGGAATTCCAGTTGAGCTGTTTCAAATCCTGAAAGATGGTGCTGTGAAAGTGCTGCACTCAGTATGCCAGCACATTTGGAAAACTCAGCAGTGGCCACAGGACTGGAAAAGGTCAGTTTTCATTCCAATCCCAAAGACAGGCAATGCCAAAGAATGCTCAAACTACCACATAATTGCACTCATCTCACACGCTAGTAAAGTAATGCTCAAAATTCTCCAAGCCAGGCTTCAGCAATACGTGAACTGTGAACTCCCTGATGTTCAAGCTGGTTTTAGAAAAGGCAGGGGAACCAGAGATCAAATTATCATCATCCACTGGATCATAGAAAAAGCAAGAGAGTTCCAGAAAAAACATCTATTTCTGCTTTATTGACTATGCCAAAGCCGTTGACTGTGTGGATCACAATAAACTGTGGAAAATTCTGAAAGAGATGGGAATACCAGACCACCTAGCCTATCTCTTGAGAAATCTGTATGCAGGTCAGGAAGCAACAATTAGAACTGGACATGGAACAACAGACTGGTTCCAAATAGGAAAGGAGTATGTCAAGGCTGTATATTGTCACCCTGCTTATTCAACTTCTATGCAGAGCACATCATGAGAAACGCTGGGTTGGAAGAAACACAAGCTGGAATCAAGATTGCCAGGAGATATATCAATAACCTCAGATATGCAGATGACACCACCCTTATGGCAGAAAGTGAAGAGGAACTAAAAAGCCTCTTGATGAAAGTGAAAGAGGAAAGTGAAAAAGTTGGCTTAAAGCTCAACATTCAGAAAACGAAGACCATGGCATCCGGTCCCATCACTCCATGGGGAAGAGATGGGGAAACAGTGGAAACAGTGTCAGACTTTATTTTTGGGGGCTCCAAAATCACTGCAGATGGTGACTGCCGCCATGAAATTAAAAGACGCTTACTCCTTGGAAGAAAAGTTATGACCAACCTAGATAGCATATTCAAAAGCAGAGACATTACTTTGCCAAAAAAGGTCTGTCTAGTTGGGGGCTATGGTTTTTCCTCTGGTCATGTATGGATGTGAGAGTTGGACTGTGAAGAAAGCTGAGCACTGAAGAATTGATGCTTTTGAACTGTGGTGTTGGAGAAGACTCTTGAGAGTCCCTTGGACTGCAAGGAGATGCAACCAGTCCATTCTGAAGGAGATCAGCCTTGGGATTTCTTTGGAAGGAATGATACTAAAGCTGAAACTCCAGTACTTTGGCCACCTCATGCGAAGAGTTGACTCATTGGAAAATACTTTGATACTGGGAGGGATTGGGTGCAGGAGGAAATGGGGACGACCGAGGATGAGATAGCTGGATGGCATCACTGACTCGATGGATGTGAGTCTGAGTGAACTCTGGGAGTTGGTGATGGACAGAGAGGCCTGGCATGCTGTGATTCATGGGGTCACAAGGAGTTGGACACGAATGAGCAACTGAACTTCATCTACATTTGCTGCAGAGTTACTCCTGCTAACTATGCTGTCTGGGGTATCCTTGTCCATTGTGACTGGTGGCTTCTGTCAAGTAGTGGTGGAATCCTCCTCTTGAGTTGTAGCAGTGGACTTGGGGATCCTCGATTTGCATGAGAGCCTCCTCTTAGGTTGTGATGGGGGGCTCTGCAGGGGGGTTCTCTCTTCTTTGGCAACTACGTGTTCCTCAAAATTGGAGCATTTTTGCCCCTCTCTACTTATGAGGGCCTACTCTTGAGTTACTTCAGTGGGCTCATCTTTATTTGCAGCAGAGGCACTCCTCTCTATGTGTGATGTCATGGTGGATTCCTCTTTACTTGTGGCTGAGGAAATCTCTCCGGTTTTGGTGGGTAGCTCCTCTGTCATTGTGGCTAATGGCTCCACTCATGTTGTGGCACAGGACTTGGTGGTTCTTCTATAGTTGCGTTGGGCATTGTGGCACCTGGTCAACACACTAGTTGTGGCCAGGGGCTCTCCATAGTTGCATTGTACTAGGGGTTTCTATCTATTGGTGGTGTGGTGACTCCTTTGAGTTGTTGCACTTGCTAATCTATTTGCTATTGGCAAGGGACTGCTCTCTAGTTGTGGTGTGGCTTCCAACAGAAGGTTCCTCTCGTGGCAGTTGGGTAACTCTCTATTTGAAGTGGGTGGTCAAGGTTCTATTTGTGGTGGAGGTCTCCTCTCTAATTGCACTGGACAGAGGTTTTCTGCATTCGTTGCAATGTGTGGTGGGGCTCTTCTCTAGGTGTGGTGATGTGTGCTTGGGTTCCTCTCTTGTGGTGGTGTGGTGCTCCTCTCTAGTTGTGCTGAGGTCTTATCTGGATTTTCCATGATAGCTCCTCTTGAGTTGAGGTAGGGGACTCAGAGCTCCTCTTGAGTTCTTTTGGTGCCACCTCTCCATTTGCAGCAATGGGCTCAGGGCTTCTCGATTTGCAGCGGGTACTTGGTGTTCCTCTCCACTACAGCCAATTCATAGTTCCACATGAGTTGCTCTGGAAGGCTCCACTTGAGTTGGGGCAGGGTACCCAGGGCTCCTGTCGAGTTTCATTATGTCTCCTCTCAAGTTGTGGTGGATTGGTTCTGTGGGTGTGGAGTCCTCTCTAATTTTATCACTGGGTTCTCCTCACTAGTTTTTCACGGGATTCCTTCTCTGTAATTGTGAGAGATCCTCTCGAGTTATTTCACTGCACTCATCTCTATTTGTTTCACAGTGGCTCCTTTTTAGGTGCGATGCCCTGGGGCCTCCTCTCTAGTTGTGGTTAGGAGTTCCTCGCCAGCTCTGCCAGGGGAGTGTCACTGATTTGTTGCCAGGGGCTGCCCATATGATGCAAAATATGGCTCCTCTTGAATTAAGGTGAATTCTCACATTTCTCTTGAGTTTCGTTGGGGACATTGGGAATCCTCTCAAGTTGCTTCAGGGCGCTTGGGACTTGTCTCCATTTGCGATCTGGAATTCAGGGTTCTTCTTGAGTTGCAGCAGGGGAGTTGGGCCTCTTGTCAAATTGTGGCTGGGAACTCGGGTTTCCCCTCTAGTTGTGGCAGGAAACTCAGGGTTCCTCTTGAGTGAAAATAATGGTTTGAGGCCTCACTAGAGTTGCAGGTGGGAATGCCAGAGACTCAGGGTTCCTGTCAAGTTGCAGCAGGTGATTCAGAGCTCCTCTATTGTTTTGGTGGGATCTCAGAGTTCCTCTCAAGTTGTAGCATGGGACACATGGTTCCACTCGAGCCTTGGCGGGGAACTCAGGGTTCCTCTTGAGTTGGGAGGGATGTTCAGGGTTCATCTCGAGTTGCAATGGGGCCTCCTGTCGACTTCTCTTGGGGCATCTCATTTCTTGCAGGGATGTGCATGGTGGATTCTGTCTTGTTGCAATGTGTGGGTGCATACTCACTACTTTAAATGGTCGAGGTCAACTCTGTACTCGGGGTGTGTTCTATTATCTCTAGTTTTGGTGAGCTCCTCTCTTGTTGTGGCATGAGGTTCATCTCTATTAGCAGCAGAGGGGCTCCTCTCTATGGGTGATGTCCAGCATGCTCCCCTCGGGTTTTGGTGGAGGGCTCCTCTGAATTTATGGGGCAGTGTCCTCTCTGGTTGAGGAGTGGGTGGCTGCACTGTGGAGGTTCTCTCTACCTTTGGCTCTAGGAGTTCCTCAGAAATTTTAGTGGAGTTTACCTTCTTTAGTTGTGATGGGTGTTCTATCTCTAGTTGTGGTGAGTGGGCTCCTCTCTAGTCATGTAGGGAGGGGTTTTGCTCAATAGTTGCAGTGTATAGGGGCTGTTCTCCACATGAGAAATTCAGGCTTCTGCATTTCTTAGGCTGGAAGCTTTCCAATTTTTGTGCTGGCGGCCTCATCTCAGAGTCAATTTCCCGGAGCTTCTGTCTAGTTGTCAGGGGCTTCTCTCTACTTTTGGTGTGCAGGCTCTGCTCTACTTGTGGCAGATTGCTGGTTTCTTGTTGCTGCAGGGTCCTCCAAGCTAATTGGGATGTTCAAGGGCTTTGGAGTTGTGGTAGGCAGAAATATGTAATTGCAGTGGTGCACTCCTTTGTGTTTTTCTCAGGCAGAACATATCGACTTGGTGTGTGAGCTCAGGGATTCTCTAAAAGGAGGCAGTGGATCCTGTTGAGATGAAACAGGAGGCTCCTCTCAAGTTTCAGTGGGGAGTTCTTCTCTAGTTGTGGTCAGGGACTCCTCTCCACCTGTGACATGGGTGTTTCTTTCTAGTTGCAGTGTGCTAGTGAGCTCGTCTCAAGCATCAGTGGTAGTTCCTCTCTAGTTGTGGTGAGGGATTATCTCTAGCTGTGGTGTGGCTTCTCTTTTCTCATTGTATGCTGGTCGGCTAATCTCTAGTTGCGATATGCAGGCTACTTTCTTGTTATGGTGAGGGAAACTTTAGTTGCAGTATCTGGGTGGGGGGAGGTTCCTCTCTCATTGCAATCTGCAAGGGCCTCCTTTCTTGTTGTAGTGGGGGGCTCTTCTATATTTGTCACAGAGTGACTCCTTTCTAGGTGTGATATCTGGGGGGCATACTCTTTCATTGTGGCCGCTGGCTTCTCTCAAGTAGTGGCAGAATCCTCCTCTTGAGTTGTGGCATTGGACTCGGAGCTCCTCTCGAGTTTCAGTGGTTTCCTCCTCTTAGGTTGTTATGGGGGCCTCTGCAGGGTCCTCTTCTCTTCTTTGGCAGTAGGTGTTCCTAACAAATTTTAGAGTGGTTGCTCCTCTCTACTTGTGAGTGCCTCCTCTCGAGTTACTTCAGGGAGGGCTTCTCTATTTGCGGCCAAGGGTTTCCTCTCTATATTTGGTGTTTCGGTCATCTCCTGTCTATTGGTGGCCAGGGAAGCTTCTCCAGTTTTGGCGGGGTCTCCTCTGTCATTGTGGCCAGTGGCTCCTGTTGTGTTGCAGCAAAGACTCGGTGGTTCTTCTCTAGTTGCATTGGGCATTGGTGTTCCTCAGTCATTGCAGTCTGCAGGGGACTCTTCTCCAGATGCTGTGTGCAGGCTCATCTCTCACTGTGGCTCACTGTCAACACACTATTTGAGGCCAGGGGCTCTCTCTACTTGCACTGTACTTGGGTTTTTCTCTAGTTGTGATTTGGTAGCTCCTTCAAGTTGTTGTAGTCATTACTGTAGTTGCAGTGTGCAAGGGGCTACTGTTTTGTTGTGGTGGGCTTTCCAATCGAATTTAATAGAGAAGGCTCCTCTCTAGTTGCAGTGTGGGCCAATCCTCTGGTCATAGTGGGGGTCTCCTCTCTAGTTGCATTGGTCAGGGGTTTTCCTCAATAGTTGCAATATGCTGGGGTGTGGGGGTCTTCTCCAGATGTGATGTGTGGTCTCCTCTCTAGTTGTGGCAAGCTGTACTCTAATTGTGCCATGGGTATGTCCTCTCTTGTAGAGATGTGTGCCTGGACTCCTCTCTTGTGGTGGCGTAGTGCTCCTGTCTAATTGTGTTGAGATCTTATCTCGATTTGCTGTGATAGCTCCTCTTGAGATGAGCCAGGGGACTCAGGGCTCCTCTTGAGTTCTGGTGTTGCCTCCTTTCGAGTTGCAGCTGGGGGCTTAGGGTCTTTTGAGTTGTGCCAGGGTATTCGGGGCTCCTCTTGAGTTACTTCAGTGGGCTCATTTCTACTTGTGGTTGAGTGACTCCTTTTTAGGTGCAATGTCCTGGGGGCTCCTCTCTAGATGCGATGATGGGATTCTCTCCAGCTGTGCCAGGGCAGTGCCTCTTTCTTCGTTGCTGGGTGCTATCCTCATGATGCAGAATAGGGTTTCTCTTCAATTGAGGCAGATTCTCATGATTTCTTTTTAGTTGTGTTGGCAGTCTCAGGAATCCTCTCTAGTTTCAGCAGTTGACTCAGGTCTCCTCTCGAATTGCAATGGGAATTCAGTGTTCCTCTCGAGTACAGCGTGGAACTTGGAGTTCCTCTGGAGTTGCCATAGAATGCTCCTCTTGAGTTGAACTAGGGGAGACCCTTTCGAGTTCTGGTAGGAACTCAGGTTTCATCTCAAGTTTCAGTGCTGGACCCAGGGTTACACTAGAGCCATGGTGGAGAATGTAGTGTGCCTAACGAATTGCAGGGGAGCTTCCTCTAGAGTTGTCTAGGGATGACTTGTCTCTAGCAGGGATGTGCAGGATGGCTCCTGCCTTGTGGCAATGTGTGGGCAGCTACTCACTAGTTCTGTAATGGATTTTTTCTCTAGTCGTTGTCAGGGTCAACTCTGTACTTGCAGTGGGATCTATTTTCTCTAGTTGTGGTATATAAGATTCTCTATAGTTGTGGTGTGAGGTTCGTCTCTATTAGTAGTAGAGGGGCTCCTCTTGAGCTGTGGTGGAGGGCTCCTCTCAAGTTGTAAGGCTGTGTCCTCTCTGCTTGGGGTGCGGGTGGCTCCACAGGGAAGGTCATCTCTACTTTTGGTGTTAGGGGTTCCTCACTAATATTAATGGGGCTGCTTCTCTCTATTTTTGAGAGATAGACTTACTTCAGGGAGCTCGTCTCTATTTGCAGCAGAGAGTCTTCTCTCTAGGTGTTATGTCCTGGGTAACTCCACTATTTGTGCCAGGGGAATCCACTTCAGTTTTGGCAGAGGGGTTCCTCTGTCATTGTGGCCAGGGGGTCCTTTCCTGTTACAGCATAGAGCTTTTGTCAAATTGCAGTGGGTAACTCGGGGTTCCCTTTGAGTCACAGCAGATTATTTGGGGTTTCTTTAGACTTGCAGTGGAGCCTCCTCTGGAACTGAAGTGGGGCAGATGCTCTCAAGTAGTGAAATGCAGGCTGGGTCCTGTCTAGGTGCAGCATGGAGCTTCACTCTAGTTACAGTGGGGGTCCATTCTTTATTTGTGGTGGGGCGGCTCCTCTCTAGATCTCCTTTGCAGACTCCTCTCTATTTGTGGTACAGGTACTTCTCCTTAGTTGTGCTAGTTGGGCTCCTCTCTAATTGTGGTAGAGTGGTCTGCTCAAAATGTTCTGGGAGTGGTTCCTCTCTGATTGTGATGTGAAGGGGGTCTTTTCCTAATAACAATATTCAGGAGGCTACTGTCTAGTTGTGGCAGTGGGAGTCCTCCTTAGTTGTGGCATGGTGGGCTCCACTCTACTCATTGCAGGGGACTTCTATCTAATTGTGACATTTGGGTATGATCCTCTCTAGTGGTGATGTTCAGGGGAGTTTATCTCTAGTTGTGGAAGAAGTCTCCTCTCTAGTTCCGGTGTCGCACTCCTCTACCTTTATGATCCACGTGAAAAGTCCACTCTAGTTGTGATGTGCATGGGCACTTTTCTCTAACTGTGTTGTGTGGGGAGGGCTTGTATCTACCTGTGGCAGAAGTGTCCACTCTAGTTGTGGTGGTGGTTCTACACTCTAGTTTTGATGTACGTTGGTGAGGGGGCAGCACCTTTACATTTTGGTGGTGTGCTTCTCACCAGTTGAGCCTGAGGGTCAACTATCTAGCTGTAGGGTGTATTTAACTCTCTAGTTTTGGTGGTTGGGCTTATGATGTCCCTGCACTGCCTCGACATGCACGCAGAGGATCGACTCACACCACAGTGGCACGTGTGACAGCCCTGTCGCAAAGCCTCGTGGGAAAGCCTCCAAAGAATGCAACAGATCCCTGTATCAAGGCCCCGGGAAACCTGCCATGGCTGCTCAAGCTCGTGAGGAAAGCGGACGTGCATGGCCCCACTTGAGACGAGGACTGACTCCCCTGTGGAACCTCCAGAAGTACCGCAAGATCCATGTTAACACTGGAGAGGAATCCTCAGGTTCCGTCATAGACTCCATACGATCTTAGGCGCCGACACCAACTGCAGAGGAATCCTGACAGGCCCCTCGCAACTGGCATGGAGACTGGCCTGTCTTGAGGCCCCAGGGAGGGTCCCAGAGGTCCCCGTCGTAAGTCGAGAAGGTCCCGCCGCAACTTGAGAAAATCCAGGAGGTTCTCCCCTCCAGGCGAGATGAGGCCCTTTTCCGCTGAGACGTCTCGAGGCAAATCACCCCTTCCCTCTTGAACTTCGTAAGGGTCCTTCACACCCTTGCTGCAACTAAAGAAGTTTCCCGACACACGCGCCTCCACTCGAGAGGAACACCGAGGGACCCGCCCACATCAAGAGGAGCCCCGTTTCCTCCTCATAGCTCGAGATGAGGGTTCCTTTCCCTGCTTCGTCGGGAAAGGATTCCCGGCTTTCCAGTTGCATCTCGGAGGAGGCGCTCTCCACAGGAAAGTCGAGAGGAATTCCAGGGGTCGTGCCACCATTCCCAATGTGCACAAAATGTCTCAGTCCACTCCAGAAGAACCTGATTTCCCTGCACTTCCTCGACATGCACGCCGAGGATCAACTCACACCACAGTGGCACGTGTGACAGCCCTGTCGAAAAGCCTCGTGGGAAAGCCTCCAAAGAATGCCACAGATCCCTGTATCAAGGCGCTGGGAAGCCTGCCATGGCTGCTCCAGCTCGTGAGGAAAGCGGACTTGCATGTCCCAATCGAGACGAGGACTGACTCCCCTGTGGAGCCTCCAGAAGTACCCCAAGATCCATGTCACCACTGGAGAGGAAGCCTCAGGGTCCGTCATAGACTCCACATGAGGTCTTAGGCCCCGGCACCAACTGCAGAGGAATCCCGACAGGCCCCTCGCAACTCGCATGGAGACTGGCCTGTCCTGAGGCCCCAAGGAGAGTCCTAGAATTCCCTGTCGTAACTCGAGAAGGTCCCGCCGCAACTCGAGAAAATCCAGGAGGTTCTCCCCTCCAGGCGAGATGAGGCCCTTTTCCGCTGAGGCGTCTCGAAGCATATCACCCCTTCCCTCTTGAACTTCGAAAGGGTCCTTCACACCCTTGCTGCAACTCAAGAAGTTCCCCGACATACCCGCCTCCACTCGAGAGGAACCCCGAGGGTCCTGCCCACATCAAGAGGAGCCCCGTGTCCTCCTCATAGCTCGAGATGAGGGTTCCTTTCCCTGCTTCGTCGGGAAGGGATTCCCGGCTTTCCTGTCGCATCTCGGAGGAGGCGCTCTCCACAGGAAAGTTGATAGGAACTCCAGGGGTCGTTCCACCAAGGAGGTGAAAAATATGTATATTGAAAATAAGACATTGAAGAAGACACATCCGTGACAACATGGATGGGCCTTGAGGGCATTATGCTAAGTGAAATAAACAGGACAGAAAAAGCGAATACAATATCATCTCTATT
>NW_024070214.1:0-24280 GCF_014754425.2 Oryx dammah
GTAGGAGGGTTCCCTTCTCTCCACACCCTCTCCAGCATTTATTGCTTGCAGATTTTTGGATCGCAGACATTCTGACTGGTGTGAAGTGGTACCTCATTGTGGTTTTGATTTGCATTTCTCTAATAATGAGTGATGTTGAGCATCTTTTCATGTGTTTGTTAGCCATCTGTATGTCTTTGGAGAAATGTCTATTTAGTTCTTTGGCCCATTTTTTTGATTGGGTCATTTATTTTTCTGGAATTGAGCTGCAGGAGTTGCTTGTATATTTTTGAGATTAGTTGTTTGTCAGTTGCTTCATTTGCTATTATTTCTCCCATTCGGAAAGCTGTCTTTTCACTTTGCTTATATTTTCCTTTGTTGTGCAGAAGCTTTTAATTTTAATTAGGTCCCATTTGTTTATTTTTGCTTTTATTTCCAGAATTCTGGGAGGTGGGTCATAGAGGATCCTGCTGTGGTTTATGTCGGAGAGTGTTTTGCCTATGTTCTCCTCTAGGAGTTTTATAGTTTCTGGTCTTACATTTAGATCTTTAATCCATTTTGAGTTTATCTTTGTGTGCGGTGTTAGAAAGTGATCTAGTTTCATTCTTTTACAGGTGGTTGACCAGTTTTCCCAGCACCACTTGTTAAAGAGATTGTCTTTACTCCATTGTATATTCTTGCCTCCTTTGTCAAAGATAAGGTGTCCATATGTGTGTGGATTTATCTCTGGGCTTTCTATTTTGTTCCATTGATCTATATTTCTGTCTTTGTGCCAATACCATACTGTCTTGATGACTGGCTTTGTAGTAGAGCCTGAAGTCAGGCAAGTTGATTCCTCCAGTTCCATTGTTCTTTCTCAAGATTGCTTTGGCTATTCGTGGTTTTTTATATTTCCATACAAATCTTGAAATTATTTGTTCTAGTTCTGTGAAAAATATCGCCGTTATCTTGATAGGGATTGCATTGAATTTGTAAATTGCTTTGGGTAGTATACTCATTTTCACTATATTGATTCTTCTGATCCATGAGCATGGTATATTTCTCCATCTATTAGTGTCCTCTTTGATTTCTTTCATCAGTGTTTTATAGTTTTCTGTATATAGTCTTTAGTTTCTTTAGGTAGATATATTCTTAAGTATTTTATTCTTTTTGTTGCAATGGTGAATGGAATTGTTTCCTTAATTTCCTTTTCTACTTTCTCATTATTAGTGTATAGGAATGCAAGGGATTTCTGTGTGTTGATTTTATATCCTGCAACTTTACTATATTCATTAATTAGCTCTAGTAATTTTCTGGTAGAGTCTTTAGGGTTTTCTATGTAGAGGATCATGTCATCTGCAAACAGTGAGAGTTTTAATTCTTCTTTTCCAATTTGGATTCCTTTTATTTCTTTTTATGCTCTGATTGCTGTGGCTAAAACTTCCAGAACTATGTTGAATAGTAGTGGTGAAAGTGGGCACCCTTGTCTTGTTCCTGACTTAAGGGGAAATGCTTTCAATTTTTCACCATTGAGGATAATGTTTGCTGTGGGTTTGTCATATATAGCTTTTATTATGTTGAGGTATGTTCCTTCTATTCCTGCTTTCTGGAGAGTTTTTATCATAAATGGATGTTGAATTTTGTCAAAGGCCTTCTCTGCATCTATTGAGATAATCATATGGTTTTTATTTTTCAATTTGTTAATGTGGTGAATTACATTGATTGATTTGCGGATGTTGAAGAATCCTTGCATCCCTGGGATAAAGCCCACTTGGTCATGGTGTACGATCTTTTTAATGTGTTGTTGGATTCTGATTGCTAGAATTTTGTTGAGGATTTTTGCATCTATGTTCATCAGTGATATTGGCCTGTAGTTTTCTTTTTTTTGTGGCATCTTTGTCAGGTTTTGGTATTAGGGTGATGGTGGCCTCATAGAATGAGTTTGGAAGTTTCCCTTCCTCTGCAATTTTCTGGAAGAGTTTGAGTAGGATAGGTGTTAACTCTTCTCTAAATTTTTGGTAGAATTCAGCTGTGAAGCCGTCTGGACCTGGGCTTTTGTTTGCTGGAAGATTTCTGATTACAGTTTCAATTTCCGTGCATGTGATGAATCTGTTAAGATTATCTATTTCTTCCTGGTTCAGTTTTGGAAAATTGTACTTTTCTAAGAATTTGTCCATTTCTTCCAGATTGTCCATTTTATTGGCATATAATTGCTGATAGTAGTCTCTTATGATCCTTTGTATTTCTGTGTTGTCTGTTGTGATCTCTCCATTTGCATTTCTAATTTTATTGATTTGATTTTTCTCTCTTTGCTTCTTGATGTGTCTGGCTAATGGTCTGTCAATTTTATTTATCCTTTCAAAGAACCAGCTTTTGGCTTTGTTGATTTTTGCTATGGTCTCTTTTGTTTCTTTTGCATTTATTTCTGCCCTAATTTTTAAGATTTCTTTCCTTCTGCTAACTCTGGGGTTCTCCAATTCTTCCTTTTCTAGTTGCTTTAGGTGTAGAGTTAGGTTATTTATTTGATTTTTTTCTTGTTTCTTGAGGTATGCCTGTATTGCTATGAACTTTCCTCTTAGCACTGCTTTTATAGTGTCCCACAGGTTTTGGGTTGTTGTGTTTTCATTTTCATTAGTTTCTATGCATATTTTGATTTCTTTTTTTATTTCTTCTGTGATTTGTTGGTTATTCAGAAGTGTGTTGTTCAGCCTCCATATGTTGGAATTTTTAATAGTTTTCCTCCTGTAATTGAGATCTAATCTTAATGCATTATGGTCAGAAAAGATGCTTGGAATGATTTCGATTTTTTTGAATTTATCAAGGTTATATTTATGGCCCAGGATGTGATCTATCCTCGAGAAGGTTCCATGAGCACTTGAGAAAAAGGTGAAATTCATTGTTTTGGGGTGAAATGTCCTATAGATATCAATTAGGTCTAACTGGTCTAATGTATCATTTAAAGTTTGAGTTTCTTTGTTAATTTTCTCTTTAGTTGATCTGTCCATAGGTGTGAGTGGGGTATTAAAGTCTCCCACTATTATTGTGTTGTTGTTAATTTCCCCTTTCATACTTGTTAGCATTTGTCCTACATATTGCGGTGCTCCTATACTGGGTGCATATATATTTATAATTGTTATATCTTCTTCTTGGATTGATCCTTTGATCATTATGTAGTGGCCTTCTTTGTCTCTTTTCACAGCCTTGTTTTAAAGTCTATTTTATCGGATATGAGTATTGCCACTCCTGCTTTCTTTTGGTCTCTATTTGCATGGAATATCTTTTTCCAACCCTTCACTTTCAGTCTGTATGTGTCCCTTGTTTTGAGGTTTGTCTCTTGTAAGCAGCATATAGAGGGTTCTTGTTTTTGTATCCATTCAGCCAGTCTTTGCCTTTTGGTTGGGGCATTCAATCCATTTACGTTTCCCGTTGCCATTTAGTTTATTATTTTGGGTTCGGGTTTATACTCCCTTTTTGTGTTTCCTGTCTAGAGAATATCCTTTAGAATTTGTTGGAGAGCTGGTTTGTTGGTGCTGAATTCTCTCAGCTTTTGCTTGTCTGTAAAGCTTTTGATTTCTCCCTCGTATTTGAATGAGATCCTTGCTGGGTATAGTAATCTGGGCTGTAGGTTATTTTCTTTCATCACTTTAAGTATGTCTTGCCATTCCCTCTGGCCTGAAGAGTTTCTATTGAGAGATCAGCTGTTATCCTTATGGGAATCCCCTTGTGTGTTATTTGTTGTTTTTCCCTTGCTGCTTTTAATAGTTGTTCTTTGTGTTTGATCTTTGTTAATTTGATTAATATGTGCCTTGGGTGTTTTGCCTTGGGTTTATCCTATTTGGAACTCTCTGGGTTTCTTGGACTTGGGTGATTATTTCCTTCCCCATTTTAGGGAAGTTTTCAACTATTATCTCCTCAAGGATTTTCTCATGGTCTTTCTTTTTGTCGTCTTCTCCTGGGACTCCTCTAATTCGATTGTTGGAGCGTTTCATATTGTCCTGGAGGTCTCTGAGATTGTCCTCATTTCTTTTAATTCGTTTTTCTTTTTTCCTCTCTGATTCATTTATTTCTACCATTCTATCTTCTATTTCACTAATCCTATCTTCTGCCTCCGTTATTCTACTATTTGTTGCCTCCAGAGTGTTTCTGATCTCATTTATTGCATTGTTTATTGTATACTGACTCTTTTTTATTTCTTCTAGGTCCTTGTTAAACCTTTCTTGCATCTTCTCAATCCTTGTCTCTAGGCTATTTATCTGTGATTCCATTTTGATTTCAAGATTTTGGATCATTTTCACTATCAATATTCGGAATTCTTTCTCAGGTAGATTCCCTATCTCTTCCTCTTTTGTTTGGTTTGGTGGGCATTTCTCCTGTTCCTTTACCTGCTGAGTATTCCTCTGTTTCTTCATCTTGGTTATATTGCTGCGTTTGGGATGGCCTTTTTATATTCTGGTAATTTGTGGAGTTCTCTTTATTGTGGAGCTTCCTCACTGTGGGTGGGGTTGTATCAGAGGCTTGTCAAGGTTTCCTGGTTAGGGAGGCTTGTGTTGGAGGTCTGGTGGGTGGAGCTGGGTTTCTTCTCTCTGGAGTGCAGTGGAGTGACCAGTAATGGGTTATGAGACGTCTAAAGTTTTGGAGTAACTTTGAGCTGCCTGTATATTGAAGCTCACGGGTGTGTTCCTGTGTTGCTGGAGAATTTGTGTGATATGTCTTGCTCTGGAACTTGTTGGCCCTTGGGTGGAGCTTTGTTTCAGTGTAGGTATGGAGGCATTTGATGAGCTCCTATTGCTTAATGTTCCCTGAATTCAGGAGTTCTCTGATGTTGTCAAGCTTTGGACTTAAGCCTCCTGCTTCTGGTTTTTGGTTTTATTTTTACAGTGGTCTCTAGACTTCTCCATCTATACAGCATTGATGATAAAACATCTAGGTTAAAGATGAAAGGTTTCTCCACATTGAGGGACACCCAGAGAGTTTCACTGGGTTACATGGAGAAGTGGAGAGGGAGGGGGTAGTTAGAGGTGACTGGAATGAGATGTGGTGAGATCAAAAGAGGAAAGAGCAAGCTAGTCAATAGTCACTTCCTTATGTGTGCTCCATAGTCTGGACCGCTCAGAGGTATTCACGGAGTTATACAGGGAAGAGGAGAGAGAGGAAGTAGACAGAGGTGGCCAGGAGGGTAAGAGAGAGGAATGAAAACGAGAGAGACAAGTCCAGCCAGTAATCAGTTCCTTAGGTGTTCTCCACCATCTAGAACACACAGAGAATCACTGAGTTGGATATAGAAGAGATGAGGGGTGGAAAGAGACAGAGGCCACCTGGTGGAGAAAAAGGAGAGTCCAAAAGGAGGAGAGAGTGGTCAAGCCAGTAATCTCGCTGTCAGGTAAAATTGGGTTATGAAATGTACAAGACTGACAACAAAAACCGAAAAGCAAAGATTAAAAACCTAGAGTAGAGGTTGGATTTTCAAAAATACAATATTAAAGAGAAGAAGCAGAAGGAAGAAAGAAAAAAAAAAGAAGAAGAAAGAAAAGAAAAAAAAAAAACCCACAAGATTAAAAAAGAAATACCAACAACAACCACGCGAAGACTATATATGGTGTTTGCCTTAAAAAAGTAGAGTCTTTTTTTTTTGAAAAGTAATAGTAAGTTATAAAAATAAAAAGTAGAGAAATAGAAGACTTAACAATTAAAAAAAGTTAGAAAAAGAAAAGAAAGAAAAAGAAAAAAAAAAGGAATGATTGTAAAAATAGTGAACATATATTTGGCCCTTCTCTGATGTTATGGGCCGTGTGGGGTCACTTCCAGGGCGGTTCTCTCTGTTTGACTTCTTCTGTTTGCTGGTCTCTTCAGTGTCTGAGTTCCGTCCTGACACAGGGGGGCGGTGGTGGACACTTTTTTTTTTTTTTTTTAGGCTCACTAGTTCAGTCGCGTTGTGGGGAGGGGGGAATGCTGCAAACAAATAGCACTGTCGTGGGCACACAGCGTCTCAGCCCAGCTGGACCTGCCCCCTCCCACAGCACACAAACCGCTCCGGCTCCACGGTGCTCAGCCGGGAACCATCCGAGGCCGGCCCCAGGCTGCGCGCACCTCCCTGGTCCAAGCCGCTCAGGTTTGGCGCCCAGGTAGCCCTCAGAGGCACAGACTTGTTTGGAACTGCACTCTGCACCCATCCCAGGTCTGAGCAGCTCAGGAGCTTGGCGAGCGCGGTCGCTGCGACTTGTCCCCTTCTCTGTCTCTACTGCTCAGTTTTCTGGGTGTACTTCTGGCGCTCCTTGTGAGGCGGATGGTGACTGTCCAGCACCCCCTGAAGTCTCAGCAAAGAATTCTGCCTGCAGTTTGTTAGGTAAAGTCTCTCCTAAGGGGCTGCGATTGCCCCTTTCCAGCCCTTACGGCTCTGGCTGCCTGTCCCCCGCGGGGGATGGTCTGCAGTCGGCTATTTCAGTTCCGTCCTTTGTTCTGTGCGCGGTCCTGGCAGGGTCTTATGTTCCAGCTTTTCGCGTGGTAGCTATTCCCCAGTCCGGTTTGCTCGCCCAAGTTCGATCGCTCTGGTTATGCGTGGGGCGTTTCTGCCCGCTTCTTACCAAGCACGGCAGCCGGCGCCTCCCGCGCTTCCCTGCCCTGCCCCCACTTGCTCGTGGCGGATGCAGGCGTCTGCGCGGCTTTTCCGCTGGGGGAGTTACTGTTGGGCTTGTAATCTGTTGGTTTTAATTATTTATTTGTTTTTCCTTCCTGTTATGTTGCCCTCTGTGTTTCCAAGGGTTGCCACAGACTCGGCAGGGAGAGTGTTTCCTTGTGTTTGGAAACCTCTCTTCTTAGAATTCCCTTCCCGGGACGGGCTTCCCTTCCCGGGATGGGCTTCCCTTCCCAGGACAGAGCTCCCTCCCCACCTCCTTTGTCTCTTTTCTCGTCTTTTATATTTTTTCCTACCTGTTTTTGAAGACAATGGTCTGCTTTTCTGGTTGCCTGATGTCCTCTGCCTGCATTCAGAGGTTGTTTTGTGGAGTTTGCTCTGCGTTGAAATGATCTTTTGAGGAATTTGTGAGGGAGAAAGTGGTCTTCTCTTCCTATTCTTCTGCCATCTTAGGACCCTCGTCTCTGCTTTTTAATATGCTGTCCAGGTTGGTCATAGCTTTACATCCAAGGAGCAAGCATCTTCTAATTTCATAGTGCAGTCACCATCTGCAGTGATTTTGGAGCCCAAGAAAATGGAGTTTGTCACTGTTTCCATTGTTTCCCCATCTATTTGCCATGAAGTGATGGGACCAGATGCCATTATCTTCGTTTTCTGAATCTTGAGTTTTAAGCCAGCTTTTTCACTCTCCTCTTTCACTTTCATCAAGAGGCTCTTCAGTTCCTCTTCACTTTCTGCCATAAGGGTGGTGTCATCTGCATATCTGAGGTTATTGATATTTCTCCCAGCAATCTTGATTCCTGATTGTGCTTCATCCAGCCCAGCATTTCACATGACAGTCTCTGCATATAAGTTAAATAGACAGGGTGACAATATACAGCCTTGATGTACTCCTTTCCCAATTTGGAACCAGTCTGTTGTTCCATGTCCAGTTCTAACTTGCTTCTTGACTTGCATACAGATTTCTCAGGAGGCAAGTAAGGTGTTCTGGGATTCCCATCTCTAAGAATTTTCTACAGTTTGCTCTGATCCACACAGTCAAAGGTTTTGGAGTAGTCAATAAAGCAGAAGCAGATGGTCTTTTGAAGCTCTCTTGCTTTTTCTATTATCAAACGGATGTTGGCAACTTGATTGCTGGTTCCTTATTATTTTATTCAAAGATAGCATACTTCACACAGCATTTATATTTTTCCTTAACTTAAAGATGTAAATTAGATAATTTCCATGTCAAATTATAGAGAATTCCCTCATTCCTTTTTATGGCTCCTTTTTTTACCTATTATAATAAGTAAAATAATGAACAATCTCACTAAGTCACCTACATAGGGACATTTAGATGGATTCCAGTCTCAACTATTATGGCAATGAATAATCTTGCATATGCTTTATTTTGCAGATATTTATGTACATCAATAGCCCAAATAATAAAAATAGAATTTGGAACTAAAAATGTACTCATATGTAATGCCTAATATTGTCAAATTGTCCTTCACTGGAGATGTAATAATTTAAACTCATCAGAAATGTAACAGATGAGTTTCTTACAATTTCCTATTTCCTACAATTTAATCATCAGAAATTTTGGATCTGCTTTGGATTTTTGTTTATTTATGTGCAAAACTTTTAAAAATATATATTTCATTATAATTTTTATTTTCCGTGGCTTTTCTATGAGTGAGATTGAGTCTTCTTTTATAAGTTTAAAAGCCATTTGTTTAGATGTCTGTTCAAATTTTTGGTCCTTTTGGGGCAGGAAACTATTTTTTCTATGGATTTTTAGGATGATTGAAACATTAATATTAGTTGTTTTCCCCAGTAATATGGGTTGCAAGTATTATTTCTGAGCTTATCCTTTATTCTGGTGCTTACTTTTTCCCATGCATTTTTATTTTTATGTATTTGCATTTGTCAATTTTTTTTTCTTTTATGACATCTGGATTTTGATTTAGAAGGTGGTAAATCAATATGCCCAATAAATAAAGTTTCCAAACCTCAGGGTGACCTGATAAGGAAATATCCTCACATTAGCTTGTATACCAAGTTTTTCACTAGTCATGCTTTTTTCTTTAGAGACAATCTAAAATTTATATATAGTACAAACCTAGAAATTGAACAAAAAGTTCTTAAACCTACTGAATGATTTGGCAAATACAGGAAGAGCTAGAATTTCCTTAAAGAAAAAACTGCTAAACTCTAGAATGAATAAAAACCACAGTAGAAAAGCAAATATGCTCCTCAGAGAAATAACTAAGAAATTCTTCAACATAAATCATATAATGAGAAATTATTCAAAAGAATGAGAATATTAAGTCCAGAATAATTAAATCTATATAAGACAGTCAGAAGAAAAGAAATAATAAGTTGTATAAGCCACAAAATTTTGAATCCTACTCTCATTTCTAATACTTAGGGCATTATAAAGAGACGCCTATTTCCTTTTTCTTTCTTTCTTTCTTTCTTTCTTTTTTTTTTTTTTTTGCTGTTTCTTTATTTTTTAATATAAATTTATTTATTTTAATTGGAGGTTAATTACTCTACAGTATTGTATTGGTTTTGCCGTACATCAACATGAATCTGCCAAGAGTGTACACGTGTTCCCCATCCTGAACCCCCCTCGCACCTCCCTCCCCATTCCATCCCTCTGGGTCATCCCAGTGCACCAGCCCTGAGCATCTTGTATCATGCATCGAACCTGGACTGGTGTTTCATTTCACATATGATATTATACATGTTTCAATCCCATTCTCCCAAATCATCCCACCCTCACCCTCTCCCACAGAGTCCATAAGACTGTTCTACACATTTTATTTTTCTTTCTTTTATGCCATCACATTTCTTTCTTCAAAGCACACATGATCTTCTTTACCTTATAAGATTTAAACCCAAGGAGTTTTCCCTTCTAAGAAACATCCTTGTCAAGAAACTTGGAGTTGGCCTTTCAAGAATATTTGCCTATTCAGCTATAATTTAAAATTGGTTTTACAAAACAGTTTCCTAGAACCATGAATGTTTGTAAGATGTTTTTAGAAAGAAGCTCAAGAATTAATTGAAATACTTAAGCACTGGATTGTATAAAATAACAAGCTAATCTTGTACACCCTCTTCCAACAAAGCAAGAGAAGACTCTACACATGGACATCACCAGATGGTCAATACTGAAATCAGATTGATTATATTATTTGCAGCCAAAGATGGAGAAGCTCTATACAGTCAGCAAAAACAAGACTGGGATCTGACTGTGGCTCAGATCATGAACTCCTTATTGGCAAATTCAGATTTAAATTGAATAAAGTAGGGAAAACCACTAGACCATTAAGATATGACCTAAATCAAATCCTTTACAGTTATACAATGAAAGTGACAGATAGATTCAAGGGATCTAACAGACAGAGTGCCTGAAGAACTATGAATGGAGGTTCATTACATTGTACAGGAGACAGGGATCAACCATCCCCAAGAAAAAGAAATGCAAAAAGGTAAAATCGTTGTCTGAGGAGGCCTTACAAATAGCTATGAAAAGAAGAGAAGTGAAAGGCAAAGGAGAAAAGGAACGATATATCCATTTGAATGAAAAACTTCCAAAGAATAGCAAGGAGAGATAAGAAAGACTTCCTCAGTGATCATGAAAAGAAATAGAGGAAAACAACAGAATGGGAAAGACTAGAGATCTCTTCAAGAAAATTAGAGGTACCAAGGGGATTTTTTATGCAAAGATGGGCACAATAAAGGACAGAAATGGTATGGACCTAACAGAAGCAGAAGATATTAAGAAGAGGTGGCAAGAATAAACAGAAGAACTATACAAAAAAGATCTTATGACCCAGATAATCATGCTGATATCATCACTCACCTAGAGCCAGACATCCTGGAATGTGAAGTCAAGTGGGCCTTAGGAAGCATCTCTATAAACAATCTAGTGGAGGTGATGGAATTCCAGTTGAGCTGTTTCAAATCCTAAAAGATGATGCTGTGAGAGTGCTGCATTTAATATGCCAGAAAATCTGGAAAACTCAGCAATGGCCACAGGACTGAAAAAGGTCAATTTTCTTTCTAATCCCAAAGAAAGGCCATGCCAAAGAATGCTCAGACTACTGCACAATTGCACTCATCTCACACACTACCAAAGTAGTGCTCAAAAGTCTCCAAGCCAGGCTTCAACAGTATGTGAACCGTGAACTTCCAGAAGTTCAAGCTGGATTTAGGAAAGGCAGAGGAACCAGAGATAAAATTGCCAACATCCATTGGATCATTGAAAAAGCATGGAAAAAGTTCCAGAGAAACATCTACTTCTGCTTTATTGACTATGCCTAAGCTTTTGACTGTGTGGATTACCGCAAAGTGTGAAAAATTCTTCAAGATATGGGCATACCAGACCAGCTGACCTTTGTCCTGCAAAATCTGTATGCAGGTCAGGAAGCAACAGTTAGAACTGGACATGGAACAACAGACTGGTTCCAAATAGGAAAAGGAATACGTCAAGGCTGTATATTGTCGCCCTGCTTATTTAACTTACATGCAGAATACATCATGAGAAATGCTGGACTGGATGAAGCACAAGCTGGAATCAAGACTGCTGGGAGAAATATCAATAACCTCAGATATGCAGATGACACCACACTTATGGCAGAAAGTAAAGAAGAACAAAAGTGTCTCTTGATGAAAGTGAAAGAGGAGAGTGAAAAAGTTGGCTTAAAACTCAACATTCTGAAAACTAAGATCATGGCAACCAGTCCCATCACTTCACAGCAAATAGATGGGGAAACAGTGGAAACAGTGACAGACATTTTCGGGGGGGGGGGGTCCAAAATCACTGCAGATGGTGACTGCAGCCATGAAATTAAAAGACGCTTGCTCCTTGGAAGAAAAGTTATGACCAACCTACACAGCATATTAAAAAGTAGAGACATTGTTTTGCTAACAAAGGCCCATCTAGTAAAAGCTATGGTTTTTTCAGTAGTTATGTATGGATGTGAGAGTTGGACTATAAAATAAACTGAGTGCTGAAGAATTGATGCTTTTGAACTGTGGTGTTGGAGAAGACTCTTGAGAGTCCCTTGGACTGCAAGGAGATCCAACCAGTCCATCCTAAAGGAGATCAGTCCTAAATATTCATTGGAAGGACTGATGCTGAAGCTGTAACTCCAAAACTTTGGCCACCTGATGCGAATAACTGACTCTCTGGAAAAGACCTTGATGCTGGGAAAGACTGAAGGCAGGAATAGAAGAGGATGACAAAGGATAAGATGGTTGGTTGAATGGCATCACCAATGGGATGGACATGAGTTTGAGTAGGCTCTGGGAGTTGGTGATGGACAGGGAAGTCTTGCGTGCTACAGTCCATGGCATCACAAAGAGTCAGACACGAATGAGTGACTTAACTGAACTGAATCTTGTACAGGAGAGGAACCTATAGCAAAAGCAGAGGTCTCCAACCCCTGAGCCATGGACCAGTACCAGTCCATGGCCTGTTAAGAAGCAGGTGGCACAACAGGAGGTAGGGGGTACACAAGCAAGTGAAGCTTCATTTGTATTTACAGCTGCTCCCCATCACTCACATTACTGCTTGATCTCTGCCTCCTGTCAAAGTCAGAGCAGCAGTGGCATTAGGAGTGCAAACTACTGTGCTTGAATTTTTCTGAAGTCATCTATCCACCCCAGGTCTGTGGAAAATTGTCTTCCATGAAACCAGTCCCTGATGACAAAAAGACTCTGGACAGCTGGCATAAAGGATGAAAAATAAAATCAAATAAAGATACAGGACCTAAAGATGAAATCAGATTAGAAGTTAATATTCCCTTTTTCTCTATTTATCAATTCACTGTCTCTGATTTTAGAAAATTCATAAAATTTAGGATAAATTGGAATAATTTTCTTTGGAAGAGAAAATCTTCTAGTAAGAATATTCTTGCTAGAGAATCATCTAGCAGAGGGCAAATTTTCAGTTCTAAGTACTGGCACTTCCAACTATACCCATTTCTCATCACATACATGCTAATAATTAGGAAAGTGTTCAATCACTATATCTTAATAGTGATAATAGTAGTTATTTATTTATGGATTCCTGATAAATAACCTACAATATTTTCCTTTTGTTCCAGAGGAAAGAATTGTAATTACATGAAATCCATGATAATGTATTAAAAATCTCATGTCGCTACTCTACAGAGCACTTAGATCGGGGTAACATTACTTTGTACATGGCAATTAGAGTGCAAGTAATTAGTGTCACTTACTGTGAGAAGCAACTGATTAATTATGTTTAGACAGTGTTACTGAGAGAAAACTCAGAGCCTATAGCTTCTAAATTGTGTGCTCTGCCATTCAGCTAATAGAACACCTCTGCTACCTCCAGAGTCACTCCATATTTAATTCAGCCTCACTCTGGCTAATACAGGCACCCCTGAAGTTCTGCACTAATGCTATGCTCATGAAACAACTGTACATCAAAATTACAATGTGCTTTTCCCTCTGTCACATTAGGAGAGTAATTAGTGAGACAGCTGTGCAGCTACAAACTTCCGGGCTCAACTCAGTGGGCAGTAATCCATTCCATCGTCATAGAAACCATATCCTGGTACCTCCAGCATTTAGGCAACTTTCTTCAATTAGGAAAATGAGAATTGCTCAAGGGTCAGAAGAAGAGCTACGAATACCTTTGTCATCTGTGAAGCTATCGTGTCAAGAAGACATTTTTTAAAGGATTGAACACCTCATGCCTACATTTTACCAAATTCTCACTTATCCTCCAATCTCCAGTCCTGTGTTCTCAAATTGAATCTGATAATCATCTCTCTACTGTCATCTCCATGTTTATGCCACACCAGGGTGGGAAGTGAGGCCAAATGGCTATTTGCAAATGTCTCAGCTGGCTTTGCAGCTGTTCCCAAACTTGTTTCTAAGGCTGAGAAAGGGAGAACCCAGCTCCATGTCTGCTCTGTTCAGGGGCACCAGGGGGGAGAACAAGGTGAGCACTTATTCTTTCTTACAATTCTAATGAGCTCTCTACCAGGAGCAGTGGGTCTACAATTCCAATGACCCACTGGAGTTATGGAGAGGGAGGGGCCCTCTGGCATGGATTTGTAATGCTTCCTTTCTTCTCCCTCTGCCACTGCCCAACCCAGGCTTTGATGGGCTTCCATCAGTACTATTCACATTATAGGCCAGTCATCTATGTTAGTATGTGAATGAATTACCCATGAATCTTATCAATGTGCAACATGACTACCTAAAAATGCCATGCTGTTGCTGCTGCTGTGTCGGTTCAATTGTGTCCGACTCTCTGCTGTCCCTGGCATTCTCCAGGCAAGAACACTGGAGTGGGTTGCCATGGAGACCAGTCCTGGGTGTTCATTGGAAGGACTGATGCTGAGACTGAAACTCCAATACTTGGCCACCTCATGCGAAGAGTTGACTCATTGGAAAAGACCCTGATGCTGGGAAGGATTGGGGGCAGGAGGAGAAGGGGATGACAGAGGATGAGATGGCTGGATGGCATTACTGACTCGATGCACATGAGTTTGGGTGAAATCCGGGAGTTAGTGATGGACAGGGAGGCCTGGCGTGCTGCAGTACATGGGGTCGCAAAGAGTCTGACATGACTGAGCGACTGAACTGAACTGAATGTATACTTGAAATTTGCCTACAGGCTAGATGTTAATTCATTCCAGAGGGCCCCTCCTTCTCCATAACTCCAGTGGGGAAGTGTTCTCAGAACAAAAAGAGAAGAAGAAAGAAAAGGAGAACAGAAAACAGAAACTATATGAGGTGATGAATGTAAGTAGCTGGATTGTGCTATTTCACTGTATATAGTGATATATATGTATAAATGCATATATATATATAAATATTATGTCATAGATACACCTTAAATTTATCCAATTTTTATTTTCCAGTTGTACCTCAATAAAGCTTTAAAGGATTCTATATATCACCAGATGGTCAATACTGAAATCAGATTTACTATATGCTTTGCAATCGAAGCAGAGGAGCTCTATACAGTCAACAAAAACAAGATTGGAGCTGACTGTGCCTCAGATCTTCAGCTCCTTATTGCAAGTTTCAGGCTTAAATTGAAGAAAGTAGGGAAAACCATTAGGCCATTCAAGTATGACATAAATCAAATCTCCTATGATTATGGATTTGGATATGACAAATAGATTCAAGGGATTAGATCGGGTAGACAGAGTACCTGAAGAACCATGGATGGAGGTTCTTAATATTGTGCAGGAGGTGGTGACCAAAGCCATCTCAAAGAAAAAGAAACACAAAAAGACAAAGAGTTGTCTGATGAGGTCTTACAAAAGGTCTGAGAAAAAGGCTGAGAAAAGAAGAGAAGAGAAAGGCAAAGAAGACAGTGAAAGATACGTAACTGAATGGAAAGTGCCAGAGAATAGCAAGGAGAAATGAGAATGCCTTCTTAAGTGAACAATCAAAAGAAACAGAGGAAAACAGCAGAATTGGAAAGACTAGAGATATCTTCAAGAAAACTGGCTATACCAAGGGAAAATAAAGAAGGCTGAGTCCCAAAGAATTGATACTTTCAAATTGTAGTGCTGGAGAAGACTCTTGGGAGTCCCTTGGACAGCAAGAAGATCAAACCAGTCAACCCTAAGGGAAATAAACCCTGAATATTCTTCGGAAGGACTGATGCTAAAGCTGAAACTCTAATAATTTGGCCACCTGATATGAAGAGAAAACTCATTGGAAAAGACCATGATGCTGGGAAGGATTGAGGACAAGAGGAGAAGTGGGTGACAGAGAACAAGATGGCTGAATAGCATCATCAACTCAACGCACATGAGTGAGTTTGAGCAAACTCCGGGAGATAGTGAAGGACAAGGAAGCCTGGTGTGCTGCAATCCATGGGTTCTCAAATAGTCAGACACGACTGAGCAACTGAACTGAACTGAACTGAACTGATGAGTAATTGAATTGAACTGAACTGAGTTTAACATGACTGAGTGACTGAACTGAACCGAAGGTAATATTTTATGAGATGGCTCAATAAAAGAAACAACAACGATCTAACAGAAGCAGAAGAGATTAAGAAGTGGAAAGAATGCACAGAAGAACTATACAAAAAAGGTCTAATGACCTGATGACCACGAAGGTTTGGTTACTCACCTAGAGCCAGGCATCCTGGAGGGTGAAGTCAGGTGGGCCTTAGGAAGCATTACACAAACAAAGCTTGTGGAGGTGATGGAATTCCAGCTGAGCTATTTAAAATCCTAAAGATGATGCTGTTAAAGTGCTGCCAATATGTCAGCAAATTTGGAAAACTCACCAGTGGCCAAATGACTGGAAAATGTCAGTTTTCATTCCACTCCCAAAGAAAGGCAATGCCAAAGAATGTTCAGATTACCATACAATTATACTCATTTTACATGCTAGCAAGGTAATGCTCAAAATCCTTCAAGCTAGGCTTCAGCAGTACATGAGCTGGGAACTTCTAGATGTACATGCTGAATTTAGGAAAGGCAGAGGAACCAGAGATCAAATTGCCAACATCTGTTGATTGTAGAGAAAGCAAGGGAATTCCAGGCAAACATCTACTTTTGCTTCATTGATGTTGCTAAAGCATTTGCCAATGTGGATCACAACAAACTGTGGAAAATTCTTAAAGAGATGAAATACCAGATTACCTTAATTCTCTCCTGAGAAACCTGTATGTAGTCCAAGAAACAAGAGTTACATCAGACATGGAACACGGACTGGTTCCAAATTGGTTAAGGATTACATCAAGGCTATATATTGTTGCCCTGTTTATTTAACTTATATGCAGAGTACATCATGTGAAATGCTTGGATGACTCACAAGCTGGAATCAACATTGCTGGGAAAAATATCAATAACCTCAGATATGCAGATAACACCACCCTAATGGCAGAAAGTGAAGAAGAATGGAAGAGCATCTTGATGAGAATGATAGTGGACAATGTAAAGTTGATTTAAAACAGCATTCAAAAAACTAAGATCATGGCATTAAGTCCCATCACTTCTTGGCAAATAGATGGGGAAAAACTGGCAACAGTGACAAACTTTATTTTCTTGGGCTCCAATATCACTCCAGATGGTGACTACAGCCATGAAATTAAAAGACACTTACTCCTTGGGAAAAAAGATGTGACAAACCCAGACAGTGTATTAAAAAGCAGAGACATCATTTTGCTGAAAAGGTCTGTATAGTCAAAGCTATGGTCTTTCCAGTAGTCATATAGGGATGTGGGAGTTGGACCATAAAGAAGTCTGAGTGTCCAAGAATTGATGCTTTTGAATGGTGGTGCTGGAGAAGACTCTTGAGAGTCCCTTGGACAATGAGGAGATCAAACCAGTCGATCTTAAAGGAAATCAACCCTAAGTATTCATTAGAAGGACTGCTGCTGAAGTGGAAGCTCCAATAATTTGGCCATCTGATGCAAAGTGATGACTCATTGAAAAAGACCCTGATGCTGGGGAAGATTGAAGGCAGGAGGAGAAGGGGGCGACAGAGGATGAGATGATTGGATGGCATCACCAACTCCATAGACATGAGTTTGAGCAAACTCTGGGAGATAGTGAAGGACAGAGAAGCCTGGTGTGCTGCAGTCCATGGGTTCTCAAAGAGTCAGACTCGATTTAGTGACTGAACCACAACTACAACAAAAGCTTTTTTAAATGTGGATTCTGATTTATTGGTTTTTTCCTGTGGACCAAGGTTCTCTATTTTCTGAGTGCCTAGATCATCTCAGTGCTATGAGCTAGCAACCCGACTTTTAGTAATAAGCATCTAAATGACCTCCTTGTGTTCCTTTTCTCCCCTCCCAAATACCCTTTGTCTTGCATCTGGATCAATTTCTCAACAGTGGCCTTTTTCATGAAATGTGACTCCAGGACTTTCTGAAACAGAACCAGTTGGATCCCATATCAGATCTAACTAGGCATAACTTCTCAGAGTAAAATCCTCAAATCTGCAGGTTGAACAATCATCACCAGGGTTCTCATGTACCCTAAAATTTGAGAACTACTATTATTGAGAAATATTATTGAAATTAAAAATTGAGGGCAGGAAAAGAGGATGACAGAGGATGAGATAGTTGAATGGCATCACCGACTCAGTGGACATGAATTTGAGCAAACTCTGGAAGATGGTGAAGGACAGGGAAGCCAGGCATGCTGCAGTCCATGGGATCACAAAGAGTTGGACACAACTTAGAGACTGAACAAAGCAGTGTCCAAATCAGGTAAATTTTTCTTCTTAAAATATTTTTAATGGTCTCATTGATTATTGAATAAAATTCCTAATTTCTTAACCTGGCATTTAACTTCTTTCATTTTCTGATTCCCATACCTTCTTCTTGCTGGTTCACACACCTAGAAGGAGGAAATCTGACATAATAAAAATGATAATAAGAACTGTCATTACTGAGGACATGCTGATATCTCATGTAATCTATTAAAATCTCACTATTCATGGGAAATAATTTAATTCATCTCATTATCTTTTAACCCTTTGAAGTAGGTGTTATTTCCTCCATTTTACAGATGACAAATCTGAATCTCAGCAAAGGAGACATGTTTATAAGTGTGATAGATTCAAAAGCTCATGTTATTTTGTCCCCCATGTTTCTAACTCTGGAAAATCACTTGAATTTGTTTTATAAAAAGTTCACTTTCAAATAATTGTTAATACTGCAAATGATTGTCATGGGCCTGCTCCTTTTTTGTTACCCCCAAATACAGCAATTTCTAGTGCATGCAATGAAAACTTGACATATATATTAGACAAAACTAACAGTTGTGCCTCATTGAAGCATAGTGTTTTAATTCTCATTTTACTTTGTAAAGTTCTATTAAATTTTATTTATCATATTCTATAACTCAGAATAATTTTCCAGACTAGCTGCAATAAGTTGCTGTGTACTACAAAATACACAGGCCATAAATCCATAGTAAAAACTTAAAACCATCTGTGTTGTTTGTCTAGTATAAAATGTATTTATTTGGACATTTCATGTACATTCTATTGTCACAGTATCTCCACTAATCATAAAGAGCTGTTGATGAATTTGAAGTAATATTTAGTGTTGTTTACAAAAGACATTACTGGGAAAAAATGTAAAAACTATCTTAATTTGGTGAGATGAGACTGAATGTGGCTATTTTTTACATTAACACCTTGTAAATGGAGTGTATAAATCAGTCATCAAGTAGCATGTATTAAGAATCCACAAGCATGCATGGCTGGTCAAACCACAGTGTAAATAAGGCAAACACATCTCCAAAATCTCCATTCCTAAAATGTAAACTGTGACACTGCAGAGAACACACAATAACAGTTTTGTCTCTCTTAAAGGATTTGTCCCATTTGTCACAGGGTTAAAGAAAAGAGTGAGGACAATTTATTACAAACAATTACTTATTGTGGGATGCAGAGTTTGGGAGAATCAAAGAAATTTTTTTTGCTACTGGTGTAGTATCTCTAGTATTCTTGGAAAATACAGATGACCTGACATTGATTGGATATCATTAGTGTCATGCCAAGAATTTTGAAGGATCAACTGGTGCTCTGTTCTGGTTTTCAGGATATATCAAAGAAAGCAAGTCAGTCAGTAAGAAAACTTGAACTGTCTTCTATAACATCACACAAGAAAAATCAAATCATTTCAAATAAACGAAGAGAAAATATCTTCTCAAGTATGTTAATGACAATTCTGATCAAACAAGTCACAGTCCAATTTGGAATGCCTATACATCAAAAATTGCAAGGTACATAAAAAATTGCAAGGTATATGTAACATCATAGAGCATATGGGACACAGATGCAAATTAAAATTATTGTATCAACAATAATATGACCAAAGCCAGAGAAGCAGTTACCACACTATTGCTATGATTTCCGGTTTAAATTTTTCTGTTTTAATTCGAAGACTTTAATTTCTGGTTTAAATTCAAAGATTTTCCATCTTTGAATCGTTATAGCACAACAAAATGCTGAGAGGCAATATGCTCATCTCTTAAAATGTTATACTGCTGCTTGCCGTTCTAAAATTCCAACCTTCTGTGTTTCCACAGAATCTTTTCTTATATGAGTCTTTTACCTAATGAAAAAAAGCAAATGGGTTTAAATTGCAAGTTTAATAGTTGAGACAGAGTTCATTATTGTCAAACCACAGTGAAAAATTTTCCATGTAAATATTTTTTTTAGACATTTGACCAATACCTTAGGTCAGGGCCTTTTCATTCAGACACATATGACATAGCCTTGTGTGGCTACCTGTTCTGTAATAGACTTGATTTGCTCTGCTGCTGCTGCTGCTGCTGTCGCTTCAGTGGTGCCCGACTCTGTGCGACCCCGTAGACGGCAGCCCAGCAGGCTCCCCCGTCCCTGGGATTCTCCAGGCAAGAACACTGGAGTGGGTTGCCATTTTATTTGCTCTAGAAGTTGAGAAATGTATTAGCTCCAAATTTTTGGTCACTAAACTCAGAAGTTCAAATATGTGAGTTAAAAGAGCATTAAATATTAGAGATTCAATCCTATTAAGATTCTTTGTTATCCAAGATTAGGCTACTGGGACAGGTTATCTGAGCATGAATAGGAACCTTCCTTGGAGGACACCTACTCCCTTGCCTTCTGTTCCAGATCTGGCTATTTCTGTAACTCATTCCTGATAATCAGGAATGTGTCTGTCAAGTCACTGACAGAGATCATTCAGCCCCATCATTCTTTCTTATTCAAAGTAGCAATTTTCTCTGGACACAGATATTGAATTTCATAAACCAATTAAAAAAGGAATTAGAGTCAAAACAATAGCCCCAATTTCTACTTTTCTAACTATGTGCCCTATTGAAGCCAGATACTCTGTGTCCCTCTAGCCCCCAGTTCAAAGATGGACATTCATCGGTTCCTGTCTAAATCCTTAGTCTCTCTCTCTCTTCACTCCCCTTCCCTTCACCCTCCAGTTCTTCTCTCCGTCCTTCCTTCCTCCCTTGTATAACTCATATTCCAGCTGCACTTTACATACTTTATGACACTTTCTTAGAAACCACCCATCATTAATAATGTAATAACAAGTTTGTAATAGTCACCTGATTGTATGTAGGTTTAAAAGAAATCTTATACTAAACAGCAAATTCCTAATAAATTGACTTTTCACCCTAAAGGCTATGGGCCATTAACATTCATTCTTGGTCTGAGGCATCATTCTTAAGAGAGAGATCATTCCGGGATTTACCATTTCAGAAAAACAAAATGGAGTCGGAAAGTCATGTAACATGTGAAAGGAAACCAGAAAACTATTCTACTTGCAATTCTCTCTGTAGGTATATGTGTAAATATCCATGAATATAATGACATGGAGACTGAGCTTCACGACAGTCGTCATGAAACTGACAGTCAATCTAAGACCTAAGATATCAGAAATTTGACCACTTAATTGAGTCTAACAAGAAGCATAATTAAATCCACACAGACTCAGTTCTAATTCAATGTAGACCCCACAGGAAGTTATTCTTTCTTCACAAAATGAATGAAATATTACCATAGCAGCTTGCAAAGTACCAGGAGAGGTCAGTTCTGCTGCTCTTGAGTAACTCGTAGCAGTCGTTTTGCACTACAAACATCCTTAGGACTGGCCACCTAGAAAGTCTGGAAATAAATTACAATTATAAGAAACAAAAGCCTTGATACAGAGAAATGATTTCCTTGCTGTAGAACAGAGTAGGACACAAGTAAATATATAAGTATTAATAATTTGGAAAATAAAAGACAAGAAATTTGCACAGAACTTGCCCAGAGAATGGGCTTCCCAGGTGGCTTAGTGGTAAAGAACCTGCCTGCCAAGGCAGGAGACGTGGATTCCATCTCTGTGTCAGGAAGATCCCCTGGAGAAGGAAATGGCAACCCACTCCAGTATTCTTGCTTGGAGAATTCCATGGACAGAGGAGCCTGGCAGGCTGCAGTCCATGGAGTTGCAAAAGAGTCAGACATGACTTAGAAACTAAACAAGAAGCGTGTGCGTGCATGCTAAGTTGCTTCAGTCGTGTCTGACTCTTTGTGACCCCATGGACTTGGCCCACCAGGCTCCTCTGTCTATGGGATTCTCCAGGCAAGAACACTGGAGTGGGGTGCCCTGTCCTCCTCCAGGGGATCTTCCTGACCCAGAGATGGAATCCACGTGTCTTATGTCTCCTGCATTGGCAGGCGGGTTCTTTACCACTAGCACCACCTGAGAAGCCCAACAACAAACATAGCGAATGCAAATTCATTTTAAAACCCTGCTATAGACTATCAGTAAGTCATTATATTTATTTATGACCCAGGAAAGGCATGAACTCTCTCGAGTCAGGTGGCCTTTATTTAAATCATTTCTCCACCACTTCTAGTTCTGTGACCGTGGGCAAATGGCTAACTTCTCCAAGTCTCCTTATCTTTAAAATAGAGAAAATAATACACGGTAGTTATAAGAGGTAGTAGCACAGACACTATTAAGGTATTATATGTTTTAATGTATTTTGAATCCCTCTGATTTACTTTACAGGTTTATTTGGTGAAAAAGCAGAGATCATCTGAGGCAACACATCTCAGATACATGAGCAATGATTGATGGAAATGAATTAATGTACCACATTCAATGTAACTTTGCACAGCACATTAAACATATCACATACTGTAATGTAATATCTGTAAGTCATTCATAATGTCTGTTATGTTTCCAGATATTAAGGCCTCCTTCTCTGTCTCATTGAGTTTTTAGAGAGATGAAATGGATTCAGGTGTCAAATGTGCTGAGACATCTAGGCCATGGTGAACACTGGATAAGTGCTAGGTAAGTGGACTTTCTTTTTATTCTTCATTGTGATTTTATCGTATTACTCTTTTTTTATATATTGTCTTAAAGGAACCTTCAGGATTTTACTGTGTGAGGATGTTTGGACCAGTTTATCCGTTTGACTTCTGAAGTTGCCATTCTAGGGGCCAGAATGGTTAGCTCATAGGAGTGACGCATCTACTGGAATGTTACTCTAACCAAGCATATTTTTCTCTGGGTGATAAATATATTGTCATGGTATAAAATACCATTTGCCACTAAGATGATAACAAATCAGCAGTGTAACTCCTTTCCATGAGGCATTTAGTTGTTCATTCAAAGGAAGCACCTCTTAGGCCCCAAACAAGAGGACCAGATGAAGTATCCATCATTTGTGGACTCTATGCATTTGTGGTACGAAGTGTTATAAAACAAACCAGTTATGTGTAGCTTAACACATTATTCTAGGATTGCTTTAAGTCACACTCTTAGCAGGTTCCTGAAGCAATAAAACAGGTAAAGAAGGATCAGACCTTTAACAAGTGGCTTTTGTAGCTGCAAAAGCTACTCCACCCTGAATCAGTGAAAGCAGAGAGAATTGGAAGGAGAAATGGACAAAAATATGATTGAACCATGGGGCAACCTGGCATATGTAAGACTCCACCTTAACTGAATGGTCTTTAATCATCAGGGGTGGCCAGTTTGTGGGGAGATTTATGGTGACTGGAGAACAGTATTTTGTTTAATTTACTTTATGTCTCCAAAGACTTGTCAGAAAATATCATGAAAATGTTAAACTAGATAAATCTAAAGAAGCTTTTCTTCCAAAGTATAAGCAATAAATTATCTCATTAGCCTTTCTGAAGAAATAGCAATCTAAGTTCAAAAAAGTTTGCAGATCTGAACACCCTGCATTCTAAATGCACGTCTTAGAGACTTACAGGGCATGCTGCTATAGCAAAGGTTCTGGTAAATTCTGTTGTGAAGAAATTTGATTTTGCTTCACCCAGTGGTTTCCAACCATATTTGGCAATGGAACTTTTTTGATCATTTAGCAGAGATTTTTATTCCTTCATCATGTTCCATGGAATAGGCTTGGGAAATGCTTTTCTGGAACTGAGCTTCTAGAGTTCACCTGTAGTCATTTGTAAAACACCAATGCTCATAGCAGCAGGAACTGAATTAAATTGGCCTTGACTATCTGCTCTTCAGTTCAGAAATGATCCCAGGATTTCTTTAATTTCTCAAATCTTTCTTCCTTCAAGCTGCCACCCTTTGTGCCTGGATTATCTGGCTTTATCCCAAGATGCCATAACTTTTGCCCAGCTTGTCTGGAACAAAAACTTGATGTGGGCTTTTGGTTTACAGTTCCATATATAAGGAGCTTGGAAATTGCTGCTTTGTCCCAACAAGTAAAAATATGAACAGACCTAAAAATCAATTCTTCTTGGGTCCATAAGAGAGAAAAGGGCACGAAGCAAATCACTGCCCCCAAGGCTGGAGAGTCAGAAGGCAACTACAGAGTTGGCTTATCAGAGCAGAGACTTGAGAGCAAAAACCTTCTCGGGTATGAAAGCTTGAACCGTCACTGATGACCTACTGGAAGCTCAGTGTGGACAAGGCAGAGAGTTAAAAATTACAGGGGAACCCAGTCAGAGAGAGGCTGCCACACAACTGTGAGATTTACTTCTAGGTGCTTGACCTGATTCCCGTAATATCAAAGAGGAGTCGCCTCCAGACTCTGGCAGAGAAAGGGGAAGAGACCCTTTTGAAACTTGCCAGAGCATTCTGTTTTTTGTTTTTTTTTAATTAATTAATTAATTAATTTTTTATTTTACTTTACAATTCTGTATTGGTTTTGCCATACATTGACATGAATCCACCACGGGTGTACACGCATTCCCAAA
>NW_024070214.1:24780-44492 GCF_014754425.2 Oryx dammah
AAGGGACTCTCAAGAGTCTTCTCCAACACCACAGTTCAAAAGCATCAGTTCTTTGGTGCTCAGCCTTCTTTATGGTCCAACTCTCACATGCATACATGACTATTGGAAAAAACATAGCTTTGACTAGGCAGAATTTTGTTGGCAAAGGAATGTCTCTGCTTTTAAATATGCTGTCTAGGTTGGTCATAGCTTTTCTTCCAAGGAGCAAGTGTCTTTAAATTTCATGGCTGCAGTCACCATCTGCAGTGATTTTGGAGCCTAAGAAAATAAAGTCTATCTTTGCTTTCACTTTTCTCCTGTCTGTTTGCCATGAAGTGATGGGACTGGATGTCCTGATCTTTGTTTTTTCAATGTTGAGTTTTAATCCAGCTTTTTCACTTTCCTTTTTCACTTTCATCAAGAGTCTCTTTAGTTCCTCTTCACTTTCTGCCATAACGGTGGTGTCATTTGCATATCTGAGGTTATAGGTAGTTCTCCCGGCAATCTTGATTCCAGCTTGTGCTTCATCTAGCCCAGTATTTCACAAGATGTACTCCACATATAAATTAAGTAAGCAGGGTGATAATATACAGCTTTGATGTACTCCTTTCCCAATTTGGAACCAGTCTGTTGTTCCATGGCTGGTTCTGTTGCTTCTTAACCTGTATACAGGTTTTTTAGGAGGCAGGTAAGGTGATCTGGTATTCCCATCTCTTTAAGAATTTTCCACAGTTTGTTGTGATCCACACAGTCAAAAGCTTTCATGTAGTCAGTGAAGGACAAGTAGATGTTTTTCTGGAATTCCCTAACTTTTTCTGTGATACAGTGGATGTTGGCAATTTGATCACTAGTTCCTCTGCCTTTTCTAAACCCAACTTGTACACCTGGAAGTTCTTGGTACACTTACTGTTGAAGCCCAGCTTGAAGGATTCTGAGCATTACCTTGCTAGCATGTGAATGAGTGCAATTGTGTAGTAGCTTGAACATTCTTTGGCATTGCCCTTCTTTGGGACTGGAATGAAAACTGACATTTTCCAGTCCTGTGGCCCCTGCTGAGTTTTCCAATTTGCTGGCATATTGAGTGCAGCACTTTCACAGCATCATATTTTAGGATTTGAAATAACTCAGCTGGAATTCCATCACCTCTACTAACTTTGTTCGTAGTAATGTTTCTTAAGGCCTGCTTGACTTCACACTCCAGAATGTCTGGCTCTGAGTGAGTGATCACACCATCGTGGTTATCCAGGTCAATAAGATCATTTTCATATAGTTCTTCTGTGCATTATTGGCACTTCTTCTTAACATCTTCTGCTTCTGTTAGGTCCATACCATTTGTGTCCTTTATTGTGCCCATCTTTGCATGATATGTTCCCTTTGTATCTCTGATTTTCTTGTAGAAATCTCTAGTCTTTCTCATTCTATTATTTCCCTCTTTTTCTTTGCACTGGTCACTTAGGAAGTCTTTCTTATTCTCTCCTTGCTATTCTTTGGAACTCTGCATTCAGATGCGTATATCTTTCCTTTACTTCTTTGCCTCTTGCTTCTTTTTCTCTGCTATTTGTAAGGCCTCCTCAGACAACCATTTTGTCTTGTTACATTTATTTTTTCTTGGGGATAGTTTTGGTCACCTCCTCCTGTATAGTGTTATGAACCTCTGTCCGTAGTTCTTTAGGCACTCTATCAGATCTAATCCCTTGAATCTATTTTTCACTTCCACTGTATAATCATAAGGGATTTGATTTAGTTCATACCTGAATGGCCTAGTGGTTTTCCCTACTTTCTTCAATTTAGGTCTGAATTTTGCAGTAAGGTGTTCATGATGTGAGTCATAGTCAGCCTCCAGTCATGTTTTTGGTGACTCTATAGAGTTTCTCCATCTTTGGTTGTAAAGAATATAATCAATCTGATTTTTGTATTGACCTTCTGTTGATGTTGTGTGTAGAGTCGTCTCTTGTGTTGTTGGAAGAGGGTATAAGCTATGACCAATGTGTTCTCTAGGGAAAACTCTCTTAGTCTTTGCCCTCCTTCATTTTGTGCTGTAAGGCCAAAGTTGCCTATTATCCCAGGTATATCCTGACTTCCCACTTTTGCTTTCCAGTCCCCTATGATGTAAAGGACATCTTTTTTGTTTTATTTCTAGAATGTCTTATAGGTCTTCATAGAACCACTCAACTATATCTTCTTTGATGTTAGTGTTTGGGGCATAAACTTGGATTGCTGTGATATTGAATGGTTTGTCTCTGAAAAGAGCCAAAATCATTCTGTTATTTTTGAGACTGTACTCAGGTACTGCATTTTGGACTGTTTTGCTTACTGTGAGGTCTACTCCATTTCTTCTACGGGATTCTTGCCCACAGCAGTAGATATAAAGGTCATTTGAATTAAATTCCCCCATTCCTGTCCATTTTGTGTGGTGTGCTTAGTTGCTTGGTTGTGACCTGCCAGGCTTTCCTGTCCTTGGGAATTCTCCAAGCAAGAATGCTGGAGTGGGTCTCCATGCCCTCCTCCAGGCGATCTTCCCAACCCAGGGATCAAATCCAGGTCTCCCACATTGCAGGTGGATTCTTTACTGACTGAGCCACAGGGACATCCCCCAAATACTAGAGTGGGTAGCCTATCTTTTTTCCAGGGGGTCTTCCCAACCCAGGAATAGAACTGGGGTCTCCTGCATTACAGGCAGATTCTTTGCCATCTGAGCTACCAGGGAAGCCCTTGTCCATTTTAGTTCACTGATTCCTAAAATATCTGTGTTCACTCTTGTCATCTCCTGTTTGACCACTTCCAATTTACCTTGATTCATGGACCTAATATTCCAGGTTCCTGTGCAATATTGTTCTTTACATCACTGGACTTTACCTCCAGACATACCTACAGCTGGGGGTCATTTCCACTTTGGTTCAGCCTCTTCATTCCTTCTAGTGCTATTTCTCTGCTCTTCTCCAGTAGCATATTGGACACCTGCTGACCTGGAGGGTTCATCTTTCAGTGTCATATGTTTCTACCTTTTCATACTGTTCATGGGATTCTCAAGGAAAGAATGCTGAAGTGGTTTGCCATTCCTTTCTCCAGTGGACCATGTTTTGTTAGAACTCTGCACCATGACCTGTCCATCTTGGGTGGCCTTACATGGCATGGCTCTCAGTTTCATTCAGTTACACAAAGCTGTGATCCATGTGACCAAACATTTCTAACCTGTGGTGAATGGGAAGAGAAACTTGTACAAGGGAATGCGTTGGCATATGCAAATTGAAGTATAAGGGCACAATGTCAAGTACAGGAAGTGTGCAGGTACTTTGCCGTTGTGACGTCATTGGTATATTAAAGAAATAAGATGAGACGTGTTAGGCACACACTATCCCAAGGCCAGAGTCTTTATGGCATTATTATTATATTTATTAATGGCTTTATTAAAGGACATATTTCCTTCATCAAGTAGGTAAGTTGTGCCAAAAACCAGGCCCAGGTTATGAGTATGACAGAAACCGAATTAGAAGAAGGCTGAATTCATGTACTCCTGTGTTAAATTCAAGGTCCCACTAGGAAGAGACTAGGACCACAACACATGGGATGAGGAAACCTGGACAGATATGCTTGAGACACTGAATCTCTGAAGGGGACCACAGAATTAACCTACTAATGCTTGCTAGAAAAAAAAACAGTTTCTCTTTGCTCAGAGGCTGTAATGATTAGTTTTGTGTCAATTTAACTAGTATATGGATCCCAGCTGTTTAATCAAACATCAGTCTAGATGCTCCTGTGAAAGTATTTTTTAGATATAACATTTAAACTGTTGACTTTGACTAAAGCAGATTACCCTCCATAGTGTGGACAGGCCTCAAAAAACTGAAGGCTGTAAGAGCAAAGACTGAGGTTTCCCAAAGAGGAAGGAGCTCTCCTCAGGACTGGAACATAGAAACCCTGTCTGAAATTCCAGCCTGCTGGCCTGCCCTGTGGATTTTGGCCTCAAAATTACAACATGAGGCCTTACCTGAATCGAATACGCCAGCTTGCTCTACACACAAGTGTGTGAGTCAGTGCCTTAGAATTCACCATGTCTCTCTCCTATTGGCTCTGTTTCTTTGGAGACCCATTACTAATTCAGAGACCAAGAAAAGCTTTGCTTTGGGTAGATGCCTTGGAAGATGTTACTTGTCCTCTGCCACCTCCCCCACGGCTTTGAGACTTATAAATGGCTGGTTGCTCAGTCATGTCCAACTCTTTGCAGTCCCATGGACTATAGCCTGCCAGGCTCCTCTGTCCACGGGATTCTCCA
This sequence comes from Oryx dammah, assembly GCF_014754425.2. Taxonomy (NCBI): domain Eukaryota; kingdom Metazoa; phylum Chordata; class Mammalia; order Artiodactyla; family Bovidae; genus Oryx; species Oryx dammah. The sequence goes on from NW_024070214.1 coordinate 29,033, forward strand.
GACAAGAATACTGGAGTGAACTGCCATTCCCTTCTCCAGAGGATCTTCCCGACCTAGGGATCGAACTCAGATCTCCTGCATTGCAGGCAGATTCTTTACCATCTGAGCTACAGGGAAGATCCTTGAGACTTATAGCTGGGGTTAATTCCCATCAGGACTGGAGTTGGGGAAATACTGCCTTGATATGAAAGGAAGGGAATTATTCACTAAAGTATTTGCAGGACATGGGCAATATGTACCTGTAAGAAGTATGAGAACATTCATGAAACAAATGTTTTTGGTTGTTTAGTTTTCCCATTGATTTCAGTTCAAAATACATATGTGAAATGATTAAGTGCAACCATTTTAAAGGGACAGCTTGGTGAATTTTGATAAGTGTATACTTTGTAACCATTACAGAGACCAAGTCCAAAACCTTTCATCTGCCTGAAAAGATTCCTCTTGATACTTCCTGGTCAATCCATTCTCTAAAGGAAACTGCTGTTCTGATTTCATCGTGAATGAATTTATGAAATTATGACTTTTCCTGACTATTTTAAAATGTAAGTTTTATTCTTAGTCAGGTATGATAAAGCCAACAGATAGGAGACAATTTTTTATTGAAAAGATAATTTATTACTTATAGGACCACACGGGGAGGCCTTGGACTGGTCAGGAGGCAGAGAGTGTGAGAGGAAAATGTGGGCAACAGGCTTTATTGTGTTTTTGTAGGAAGAGATGAATGAGGCAGTGTAAGCAAGATGGAATAATTTGAATGATTTCAGTGGAATCTGGGTTTAAGGGGCTGTCTCTTGTTGTCTGGTACCTGGCCCTGGGGTGATTATAGCATGTGCATAGGGGCCTGCAGTGTGATTGCTAAATAAAGGAGGCAATTGAGGGTATGTGTTCCTGATTAATTAGATTACATCTGAAAAAATGTGTTGATCAGATGAGTTGTTTGTTGTCCCTAGGACCTAGCTAGCCCTGGGTGGACAGTTTCTCCAGGGTCAGCAAGATTTGAAGATGTCAAAGTATCAGGAAAAATAAAATGTAATGTCCAGTTATAAGATGAATAAGTTTTGGGAATCTAAAAGACAGAATGGTGATTATAGTTAATAATACTATATTTTATACTTGTTGCTAAGAAAATGTATCTCAAATACTCTGACCTCAAAAAATGAATGGTAAGGATGTGAATTGATGGAGATGGTAAACATTTTGCAACATGTAAGCCTATGAAATCAGCACATTGTACACATTTAACTTATACAAAATTATATGTCAATTATATCTCAGTAAAGCTGAGGAAAAGAAATTTAGAAAATAGAAACATGATCAATTCACTGTCTTTAACCTCATATAAATAAACTCATAAATAAGTACCCATTATATCTGGCTTCTGTTACATAGTGTGTGAGCTTTATTCACTTACTGTTTGCAGTTTTAAAATTTTGCTGTATTATGTTTCATTGTATAAATATACTACATGTATGAGTTTATTTATCTGTTCTCCAAGTGATGGGCATTTAGGTTTATTATAGATTTTGGCTGCAATAATAAACTGTTATGACTATTCTATTAATGTCTTTTCTGATTATGTTTACTCATTTCTCTTCATATTTACCTAAAAATATAATTAATGAGTCTTAGAGTAGACATATAGTGTGCAGTTAGCAGATACTGCCCAATATTTTTCTGACGTGATTGAACCCATTTACAATTCCACTACCAATATATGTGAGTCTGATTGCTCCACTGCCTCATCAAGTCTTGAATACATCCAGTATTTTAATTTTAGGATCAGAATCATTCCATTTATATAAAGTTCAAGAACAGAATATACAAATAGCCCTACAAAAAACAGAGAGCTATGTTATGTGTTGTAAAAAACATAATGCCTAGAGTAAAACCCAATATGAAGACGACATATTCAATAGAAGGAAAAAGACTGAATCACTAATGGTTCTGTGGAATCAAGTCTAGAACTATGGATTTCTAGATTACTTATTTTTCTTTTGTTGATCGCATAGAACTGGAAGGGGAGAGTAAATCTAAAAATACATCCTATATTAATTTAAGCATCTTTTATACCATTTAGTTAATTTTTTACTTCATTCTTATTTGCTCTAAGTACTTATCAAGTTTAATCCTGAGGATTTTCTATTGATCTTCTAATAGTGAATGTATCTTTTTCTGCCTGAAGCATATTTTTTGTTTACTTAACAGTGGCTAGTATATAGAAATAGTACTGATTGTATTAATATTAATTTTTTGCCTATTAAATTCTTTGGAGTGCCAATAAGTTTATTGTCCTATGAGGAGTTTTTAGGCTTTCCATAGAATTATGTCATCTTCAAATATTCATAGGTTTTACTTCTTCTATGGAAATTTAAATATCGGATCTTATCTTCATATAAATACATTGTAGAGAAACTGCATAATTCTGATAAGTAATGAAGTGAAGTGAAGTGAATTTGCTCAGTCTTGTCCGACTCTTTGTGACCCCATAGACTGCAGCCTGCCAGGCTCCTCTGTCCATGGGATTTTCCAGGCAATAGTACTGGAGTGGATTGCCATTTCCTTCTCCAGGGTATCTTCTTGAGCTTATAATAAATTTTTTTCTGGTTATTTCAAATGTCATTCTCCCAATCTGACATTTTATTATGAAGCATTTATCAAATACAGGAAGAATGATTTGAATCTTTTTTTTATGAATCATTTTAAGTAGAAATTCTTGTGACTTTTATGCCTTTTGAGAAGTCGAATAATCTGTTTTTTTTCTCCCTAATAATCATGTTGTATTATTGATGGGCTTTGTGTGTTTCTTTTTTTTTATTTTTATTTTTACTTTATTTTGCTTTACAATACTGTATTGGTTTTGCCATACATTGACATGTATAGTGTTTCTTTACATTGTGTCCCACTTCAGTATAGCATAGAATTTCCAAATAGGGTCTCAAAAGTGAGAGTTCCTTTGTAATCATTACCTGGGATGTTCAGGAAAGCTGTGGGTTCTTTCCTGAGTCCTACTTGACTCTGTGTAGGGGGAGAGGTTGGAAACAAAACAGGAGGGAACATAAGAAGAAATTTAGTCTTTCCAGGTATGCTGGGTAAATGTGACTTAGTTCAACATGTGCAATAGTGCAGATATTTCCCCAAAGTCCTTTTCACAGCTCCCTTTACCTCCTTGTTTTTGAAGCTGTAGATAAGGGGATTCAGCATGGGTGTGATCACACTGTATTGTAAGGAAGAGAGCAAATCCAGGAAGGAACCAGAGGAAGGCATGAGATAGCGAAGCATACCTGAGCCAAAGAACAGGATCACTGCGATGAGGTGGGAGGAGCAGGTGGAGAAGGCCTTGCTTCTGCCTGTGGTGGAGCTGATGCTCAGGATAGTGGAGACAATGCGAGCATAAGAGAAGATTATTGGGAGGAAGGTTCCAAATCCATGGAGTAAGATTGAGCAGATCAAGATACTGATATTGATGGAGATATCAGGGCAAGACAGAGGGAAGAGGGAGGGCAGCTCACAGGTGTAGTGGTGGATGGTTTGGGCCTCACAGAAGTCCAGGTTAACAGCCAAAAGCACAATGATGACTGCATCAAGAGAGGCCAGGCCCCAGGAGATCAACACGATTCTCACACAGAGCTGGTTGCTCATCACCTGGCTATAGAGCAGCGGGTGGCAGACTGCAGCATAGTGGTCGTAGGCCATGGCAGAGAGCAGACAGACTTCAGTCCCTGGAGTGATAAACACAAAGAAGACCTGGGCTAGGCAGCCCTCTACGGAGATGGTCTTCCTCTCAGACAGGAGGTCCTTCAAGAGCTTGGGCAGAGTGACAGAGGAGAAGCAGAGGTCCAGGAATGATAGATACTCAGGAAGAAGTACATGGGCGTGTGGAGGTGGGGGTCAGCCCTGATCAGCAGCAGCATCGTCCGGTTCCCCAGCACGGTCAGGAGGTAAATCACCAGGAAGAGCACAAAGAGCAGAGCCTGCATGTGGGGGTCGTCTGAGAGCCCAGTGAGGATGAACTCGGTGATGGTGCTGTGGTTCCTCAAGGCCATTTGTGGAGGCTGTTTCCTTGAAGGACAATAGAAAGAGAAATGAGATTGCTTGTAATTACTTTCCTTTATGTCATCATCACTTTTTCTCACCACCCCCACCCCGGTCTCCCTGAATACTGTGTTATAACATCTCAAACTTGTCCTCACTGTGTGTATGTTGATTTTTTATATTTTTTTTGTGTCATAGTCTTCACATACTTCAGAGAATCCTATTCTTTTTCCATAGGTTTTAACTGAAAAAATGATTTTATCTGGCTCATCTACTCATATATAGTATTTCATTTCAGTTGAATTCTTCTTATAGTTTAGAAATCCTTATAATCATTTAGTTTTGAAAACCATTATCTGCAGCAGTTGTTCTAAATCTTCTCTCAGCTCCTTGTTCCCCAATCATTATTTCTTTGCTCATGGTTATCTAGTAGCTTTTAAATTTAATAGGATATTAATTTTTAATGAGGTTTTTATGTATAGGGTCTATACTTAATCACTTTCAATTTATTCTTACTGTGATTTTGTCATTTATTTTGGCAGTCACTCATGTCCATTTTATTCATAATGAAACTGATATTCATGAAGATTTTATAATGCCACATTGAGAAACAGTATAAGAACCAGGAAATAAATTATTTTGGCTAAGTCAGATCTAATTTTAGTGCATGGCATCATAGGCTGTTTTCCTGCTCTTACAGTTGGAGTTCATCTTTGTTTTTCCTTAACTTTTCAAAGTTTTAAGTTACTTTTGATGTCAGATTGGTTTGTATTTTCCTCTATGTTTACACTACTTTTCTCTACTTCAAATGTCCTTTTTAATTTAGTTGATCTATATTCTCATGGCCCTTCCAGCCTGAGCTTTTCTCTTGTACCCTGTCTTGATTGCTCCCTACTGCTCTCTGTTCAAATGCTAGTTTCCCTGTGTTATGTCAGAGTCTGAAATTTGCCTCTTTTTTCATTTGATGTTTAACACACATCTCAGTTTTTCCCTCCACACTGTGAACCCCTTGTGAACCTGGATCCCATCATAATAACAGCAATCATAAGCCACCAGTTCTTATACTTCATTTCCATTCTGTGTTAGCTTCAGTTATGCCTTTAGTACAAGTCTAGAAACTTCTATATGGTATTTCATGGGTGCCTCAGACAAGACTCCCACACCTCCAAGCATAATTTCCTTCCTTTTTTTCCAAATGTCCAAGTAGCACTAATGCCTGGCAGAAGTTCTGCTACTGAATTTCAAGGATGCTGTTATCAACATGGATCATGTTATTTCATGTCACTGAAAAATTCCTGATGATATATCACTCTTTAGAGGGTACAGACCTTTTGCAATAATGGAAGAAGCTCCTTCCAGTTTTGATATGGGTGCATTATTCCTTTATTGCTCTGTGAGGGTTGGGTGAAATGTTGCTACAGTTTTTTCTTAACCATAACTTTCATCCTGTTGCCCTTAGTCTCACTTAGTTGTTCATGAGGACCAGGATGGTGAGCAGTACATTTGGGAAGGGATGCTATACTCTGGATAATTTTGAATCCTAATTGATAGTTCTATGTACTAGGGCATGTCTCATAATATGAAGATTCCTGCCTGTCTTGGTCATTTTAGGCTGACTGACCAGTTTTCTTCTTTTGTTTAGCACTCTACCATCTAACTCAAGGTAACTTTCTGAATTCACAAAAATGTTAAAATTGCTTTTTTTCACAGAGCACCTGTTTTTGGTCACTCTGTCCTTGCCAGCAATCTATGACCATAAACTGAATAATCAGGAGAAGCTTAAATTCTGATCACATTAACAAAGCTATCAGCTTAAGCCCATCTTAAATTAGTGAATGTTACCTGAGGGTCTGGACAAACAGTGCAATGCTTACCTTTGTGTATCTGTAGAACCTGGATCCAGTATTAATGAAGCATTGGCAACTGAAGAATTTACTTTTGAGGATTCTGCATGGATAAATGTGTAAATATTGTTGAAAGCAAAACTTTCTCATGAAACCTATTAAAGCAAATTAAATTAATGTATTGGACTTAGTTTTTTTCTTTTTTTCTTTTTTTTTTTGCAAAGCTTAACTATTTTAAAGTACCTCAATTATTTGGATATTTTCAACCTATCCTGAAAATTGTGTTCATCATTCCACCTTTATTCACAGGGAGACCTGACCACAGTGTCCATGGCAGACTCAGGGCCTCACAGTAGGTAAGAATATGTCTGGAATCTCTTGTATTTAGTCAGTGTGGTATTTCTGGAGAACTCTTTCCTCTCTTCTCTTGCATCCATATTTACTGTGCATGAAGACATCAACTGTTGCATCATGTGATTTAGAGGGTATCACAGAGAAAGGAGGCGACCTAACTTCCCCATCCTCAGTTCAGTTCAGTCGCTCAGTCATGTCCGACTGTTTGAGACCCCATGAATCACAGCACACCAGGCCTCCCTGTCCATCACCATCTCCCGGAGTTCACTCAGACTCACGTCCATCGAGTCAGTGATGCCATCCAGCCATCTCATCCTCGGTCATCTCCTTCTCCTCCTGCTCCCAATCCCTTCCAGCATCAGAGGTTTTTCCAGTGAGTCAACTCTTTGCATGAGGTGGCCAAAGTACTGGAGTCTCAGCTTTACCATCATTCCTTCCAAAGAAATCGCAGGACTGATCTTCAGAATGGACTGGTTGGATCTCCTTGCAGTCCAAGGGACTCTCAAGAGTCTTCTCCAACACCACAGTTCAAAAGCATCAATTCTTTGGCCCTCAGCTTTCTTCACAGTCCAACTGTAACATCCATACATGACCACTGGAAAAACCATAGCCTTGACTAGATGGACCTTAGTTGGCAAAGTAATGTCTCTGCTTTTGAATATACTATCTAGGTTGGTCATAACTTTTCTTCCAAGGAGTAAGTGTCTTTTGATTTCATGGCTGCAATCATCATCTGCAGTGATTTTGGAGCCCCCCAAAATAAAGTCTAACACTGTTTCCACTGTTTCCCCATCTATTTCCCATGAAGTGATGGGACTGGATGCCATGATCTTCGTTTTCTGAATGTTGAGCTTTAGGCCAACTTTTTCACTCTCTACTTTCACTTTCATCAAGAGGCTTTTTAGTTCTTCTTCACTTTCTGCCATAAGGGTGGTGTCATCTGCATATCTGAGGTTATTGATATTTCTCCTGGCAATCTTGATTCCAGCTTGTTTTTCTTCTAGCCCAGCATTTCTCATGATGTACTCTGCATAGAAGTTAAATAAGCAGGGTGACAATATACAGCCTTGACGTATTCCTTTTCCTATTTGAAACCAGTCTGTTGTTCCATGTCCAGTTCTAACTGTTGCTTCCTGACCTGTATACAGATTTCTCAAGAGGCTAGACAACACCTTGCACAGATGTAGTCAGTTTCTTTAAACCCTGATAAAGTCTTTCCATTCAATTCTGGATCAAAGCATTCAGTTACAAGTTTTCATTTACTTACCAAGTGGATGATACTGGCATCACTTCATGCTGAACTGTGAGAGGCTGAGTCTGATTTTTCACAAGAGTAAAAATACAAGAAAACTGTGGAAAGTGAAGGGTGGGGCAGTTGATCATGGTGAAGGGTAAACTTTGTGAAAAGATAATTTCAAGATGTTCTAGACAAGCCTTGCCCACAGTAGTTGTTTCCAGACATTTTTGGAATGAATTCATGCATTAATGATGTGTGTGTGTAGGGTCAGTCTGGACAGGTTGGCTCAAGGGACCTCAAAGCTAGGGGCAAATTCAGACTTTATGTGCATGAGGGAGGTATTTGATCAGCAGAGAAAGATAGAAATGTTAGAATTAGTCAGAGACTGAAGACAACTTCACCCACTGGAGATTGTTCTCAGAGCTGTCTGCTCCTATGCTCCCTCACACTATTCACACTGTCTCCATGGGAATCAAATCTGTTTAAGTAGCTGAAAATATCTCCTGCCATCACCCTAATGGAATTCTTGCCAATTAGGGGGAATTAGTAGCCCTAGAAATCCAGTTATCTATCTGTGACACCTCATTCCAGGTGTCAACTTTCTGCAGTGAGAGGATTTATGCCCAGGTTGTAAGATATACTGGCCCTCAGTGTTATGCGTGGAGGGAAGAGAGAAATTTCTGATAAGCTGTGCAAGGCAGCGGAACAATTGGAACAACTGCATCTTTCGGAGAGTAGTGATACCTGGGTACCCTCCAAGGAAGGTACCATTCCAAGGAGTGGGAAGTTACCATCTCTAGCTCAGCAGCCAGGGATGGGCATAGTAGGAACCTCAGACTTTTGAATGAATGGAATGTGTCATCAAGTGACTGTGGTTAGGAGTGGAGGAGAAGATCATCAGCAGATTAAAACTCATAGAGAACTTTCCAGGAATGAAAATATGGGACCATCAGAAAATGAAGGAGAATATTACTGGGTCTTTGACATTTTTGGTGGGAATAGCTCCAGAGTTCTCTGTCTTTCCTTTCACAGGTTTGACACATCAGTGGTAAAGTTTCTCCATAGGAGAACCCCTGTCACAGGAGTTTGATACTTGATATACCAGATGGCTTTTTCTTTTTGTTGCCAATGAATAATGGGCATTTGAGTAGTTCAACTTCTCAGTACTGGAAATATCACAGATTCTGGATTATTCTTCTGCATATCTTAAAGAAGTATCATTCTGCAATACTGGCCACTATATGAAAGGAGAAAAACAGTCTTACCAAAGAAGCTCAAATTCTGTACAACTCACATACATTTCACTTTCATGCATTGGAGAAGGAAATGGCAACCCACTCCAGTGTTCTTGCCTGGAGAATCTCAGGGACGGGGGAGCCTGGTGGGCTGCTGTCTATGGGGTCGTACAGAGTCGGACACGACTGAAGTGACTTAGCAGCAGCAGCAGCAGCACATACATTTCTTGAAAAATCTTCTCATGACATCAAGTGCAGTAATGTGCCTTCTTTTCATTTATTTCCTTTGTGGTTCTGAATGCTATTCTAAGGGCACCATTTAAAGAACTTTTTATGGGACCAATCAGAAGGCCATCTGTGCTCATGCAGTCACAGAGGGGTTGGGTCATGCACCCAGGGGAAGCTGGGCCACTGCCCTGTATTCGCTGAAGTCTCGGTCTGATGCCAAACTTTGGACTCACTAAGCTCACAGTTTTCAGTTAACCAGAAAGTCAACTTTATTAGGAGGCACACAGGATCCTCTTCAGGACCATGGTTGAAATTTCTCACTTAAGGCAATCATTGAAAGCCTGGAAGAAGCTATTATTAGGTTGTTAGTCACTAATTGTGTCTGACTCTTTTGTGACCCCATGGACTGGAGCTCACCAGGCTCCTCTGTCCATGGGATTTTCCATAGAAGAATACTGGAGTGGGTTGCCATTTCCTTCTCCAGAGCATCTTCCCAACCCAGGGAGTAAACCTGGGTCTCCCACATTGTAGGTAGCTTCTTTACCACCTAAGCCACCAAGGTTAGCTGGGGCAGAAAAGGGGAGAATAAGAAATGGATTAAAATAACTAATCTGCTGAAAAAGGGACATTTTCCTAATGACCACATGGGACTGTGAAAGCCCTTTAGGAATTCTCAGTGGCTCGGAGGTATGACATATCACTGAACTCCAGGTCATTTTCTAGTGTAGATGAGAGTTTTTCTTTATACATCAAGATTGTCCTTTACATTGATTAAATGAGAGGAGATAACCCCACCTAGGAAAATTATTGGGCCTTGGTTTTGTAGAGTTTCTATAGTTCAAGCATACAATGAATTTTTAAATACTAAGTTAAAAAGTTAATAGTTCAAGAATATAATGAATTAGTATTAATAATTTCTGCCATATGCTATTAGAATGTCTAAAGTCAATTTAGACATTTCTTTTTGATTTCTTATCTGAGATATGTTAGATCACATTATCAAAATTTGAATGGATTTGCATACAACTAAAAAACACAGAGGACGTACATGTCTCTTAATTTAGTTAACACCATGTATAGTTAACAGATATTTATTCATTGGGTACTTCCTCATTTTGTTGTTGTGTGCTTGGTACTGACAGCTGATGGGCTTCCTGATAAATAATACATGTTTCTTGTCATTCATTTAAGTCCTCCTAGATGGAAATTTGGAGAAGGCAATGGCACCCCACTCCAGTACTCTTGCCTGGAAAATCCCATGGATGGAGGAGCCTGGTGGGCTGCCTTCTCTGAGGTCGCACAGAGTCGGACACGACTGAAGTGACTTAGCAGTAGCAGCAGCAGCAGATGAAAATTAGGGGCTTCCCTGATAGCTCAGTTGGTAAAGAATCCACCTGCAGTGTGCCTGGGTTCAACTCCTGGGTTGGGAAGATTCCCTGGAAAAGAGAAAGGCTACCCACTCTGCCGGGAGCCAGCGTGAGGAACTCCGCCCATGGCAAAGGTCACGAGGAAGGAGGCTTTGGTATACGCAAAGGCAGGATTGAGCCTCAGGAAACCCCTGTTCCTGAGCATCTACCCCCAAAACCAGAGTCTGCCTACTTTACTTATGCTCTCACCTACACCTCTGACTTTACGGGGGGCTCTCCCCCATCACCATTTCTCTCAGAGAAGGAGTTAACTTGCAGCTCCAGTTAATAAAAGTTCCTGGGCATGACAAGAGTGTTTCAACTTACAAACTCCTCTGAAGGTTCTCTAGCCTGCCTGAGCGGGTTTGTCCGCCACATGTTATTGTTTACAGCCTTCCAACCATGAGAGGCACGAGATGCTTTAAACTTTCTATATACAGACTCTTTTGAGAAGTTAGAAAATTATTAGTATAGTATAGTAGATTGATTAGAAATTATATTGGTGAAGGGTTTTTCATTTGTTGAGCCAATATTTACTGCTAAATCTCCATATTCCCTGCCCTTATAATGAATATAACTAGCATATAGGAGAAATAAGTATTAACCTTTAAGATTAATCGTGTTAAACCTTAGGCTAAGTAAATTCCTTTCTTGATTGTAACCCACTACACCTTCACCCTATAGGAATGCAACTTTATTTGGAGGGTGGCACTTGGTTTAAGAAAAAATCACCCCTGGAAAAAATAAGTTTTCTGGTTGATTGAGTGTTATCAGAAAGGGCCATAAAATGTCAGCAGGCCTCACGGCCATAAGATGATGTAAAATCCCTAAGACCTTTGTATAATTTTATATGAAGCACCTGATTGTGACAAGGGTCAGGTCTGCTGACCCCGCGTGGCTCTGTATTCATCCCTATGTATAACAGAAAGTATATAAACAAACCTGAAAAATAAAGAAATCAGATCAGTTTCTGGAAAGACTGATTCCTGTGTCGTTCTTTCTTTCCCCTTCTGGCTGAATTCCCATCTGGAACGTGGGTACTCATCAAGCCTGCTAATTTTGCCTGGGCTTCTAAGATCGGACCGGGGAGGCCTCAGTGCCTCCTCTCCTTCAGGAGAATGGAAAGACACCTGTGGCCTACGTAGGTGGTGCAAATTCCTTGTCTTGGAGTTTTATTGGTATCCCACGTAAACCAAGTTATTTAGCATCTTTTTCTCCACTAATATTTCCTACTACACTATCCGTTTCTAATCTCTCTCTATATCTGTAATTAAATGTTTTTTCCTAGGACACCGATTCCATCTCCCCTTCGAATTACCCTGGATCCACTGGGGCTGGACCCTGGCACTACTCCAGTATTCTGGCCTGAAGAATTCCATGAACTGTATAGTCCATGGGGTTGCAAAGAGTCTGATACGACTGAGCGACTTTCACTAACTCACTGGATGGAAATAGGCATTATTTTTGCAACTTTATCCTTTGAGAGACATTAAATCCAGTCCTAACTCATTCTTTAATATTTGACTTCATGTTAGCAAATTGATACCTCATTTCTAAGAAGCAAACATTTCCCCTTGTAATAGAAGTCAGTTGGGCTTGATTTTTATGTTGTTTGGAAAATGTTGCTCATGGCCTGTATTGCATCTGTAAATAAGAGGTATACATGAGATGAGAGCCTTAACATTACTGACATTTTTGAACTTGATGCTATTTTTGAGAGAAGAACTCTTTCTATGTAGTTGCCAAGGAAACAGGTGGTTGAGTGATGGAAATTTTATGTAGCCTTATTGGGAGTAGCTTCCCTGATAGCTCAGTTGGAAAAGAATCCTCCTGCAATGTGGGAGACCTGGGTTCAATCCCTGGGTTGGGAGATCCCCTGGAAAAGCGGAAGGCTTCCCACTCCAGTATTCTTGGGTTTCCCTTGTGACTCAGCTGGTAAAGAATCCGTCTGCACTGTGGGAGACCTGGGTTCGATTCCTGGGTTGGGAAGATCCCCTGGAGAAGGGAAAGGCTACCCACTCCAGTATTCTGGCCTGGAGAATTCCATGGACTATACAGTTGCAAAGAGTTGCAAAGAGTCAGACAGGACTGAGCGACTTTCACTTTCACTTTCACTGTTGGGAATAGGAGAAAGTGTTAGGTGAATGAGGTTACTTTTCAGTCCTCCAGTTAATCCAGGGTGGTTCTGCTTTACTCACTTCTGTTTTTGTCTTTATATAAGTTTCTAAAATATAATGCTATAAGTTCATTATCTTTGGATATTGTACATTTGTACATTGAAATGAAGTGAAACAGAAGGTGGGAAGTATAAGTGATCATATATAAGTAGTGAAGTCATAGAATATCAATGCTGATTAGGCTGATAAGTTAAAAATATGTGTATTATCCCTTAAGAAACAATTGAAACAACAATAAAAATTTATATGGCTAATTTTCCATTAGGAAAAATAATAAATAGTTGTAAAACTATGAATGATGCTATGAAGTAAGTGGCAATCCCTAACCATATATTTGTTGAACAGAGCTGAGGGCCTCTTTAATTTTTGTGAAGAGAAGTGCTAATATCTTGGTTTCCTACAACACAGATTTATTCAGAGTTAAAACATGTTTGCAGAAGTTCCATCTGGTTTAACATTATTTTTTTCTTAATGAGGAAATGAAACTGGCTTATGGAAGATGAGACCATTGCAGAGCATGGTATTCATGCTTTAGGTTTTTCTGATGTTTACAATTTAATTTATGCCACCAAACAGGCATCAAACAGAAAAACTGTGAAGAGTTTCACGTTATTAGTGTGTATAATGTATTCAGTTCAGTTCAGTAGCTCAGTCGTGTCCGACTCTTTGCAACCCCATGAATCGCAGCACGCCAGGCCTCCCTGTCCATCACCATCTCCCAGAGTTCATCAGACTCATGTCCATAGAGTCCATGATGCCATCCAGCCATCTCATCCTCAGTCGTCTCCTTCTCCTCCTGCCCCCAATCCCTCCCAGCATCAGAGTCTTTTCCAATGAGTCAACTCTTCGCAGGAGGTGTCCAAAGTACTGGAGCTTCAGCTTTAGCATCATTCCTTCCAAAGAAATTCCATGGCTGATCTCCTTCAGAATGGATTGGTTGGATCTCCTTGCAGTCCAAGGGACCCTCAAGAGTCTTCTCCAACATCACAGTTCAAAAGCATCAATTCTTTGGCGCTCAGCCTTCTTCACAGTCCAACTCTCACATCCATACATGACCACAGGAAAAACCATAGCCTTGACTAGACAGACCTTAGTCGGCAAGGTAACGTCTCTGCTTTTGAATAGACTATCTAGGTTGGTCATAACTTTTCTTCCAAGGAGTAAGCATCTTTTAATTTCATGGCTGCAATCACCATCTATAGTGATTTTGGAGCGCCCAAAAATAGTCTGACACTGTTTCCACTGTTTCCCCATCTATTTCCCATGAAGTGATGGGACTGGATGCCATGATCTTCGTTTTCTGAATGTTGAGCTTTAAGCCAACTTTTTCACTCTCCTCTTTCACTTTCATCAAGAGGCTTTTTAGTTCCTCTTCACTTTCTGCCATAGGGGTGGTGTCATCTGCATATCTGAGGTTATTGATATTTCTCCCGGCAATCTTGATTCCAGCTTGTGCTTCTTCCAGTCCAGCGTTTCTCATGATGTACTCTGCATAGAAGTTAAATAAGCAGGGTGACAATATACACCCTTGACGTACTCCTTTTCCTATTTGGAACCAGTCTTTTGTTCGATGTCCAGTTCTAACTGTGGCTTCCTGACCTGCATACAGATTTCTCAAGAGGAAGATCAGGTGGTCTGGTATTCCCATCTCTTTCTGAATTTTCCACAGTTGATTGTGATCCACACAGTTAAAGGGTTTGGCACAGTCAATAAAGCAGAAATAGATGTTTTTCTGGAACTCTCTTGCTTTTTCCATGATCCAGAGGATGTTGGCAATTTGATTCCTCTGGCAATTTGTTCCTCTGCCTTTTCTAAAACCAGCTTGAACATCAGGGAGTTCACAGTTCATGTATTGTTGAAGCCTGGCTTGGAGAATTTGAGCATTGCTTTACTAGCATGTGAGATGAGTGCAATGGTGCAGTAGTTTGAGCATTCTTTTGCATTTCCTTTCTTTGGAATTGGAATGAAAACTGACCTTTTCCAGTCCCGTGGCCACTGCTGAGTTTTCCAAATTTGCTGGCATATTGAGTGCAGCACTTTCACAGCATCATCTTTCAGGATTTGAAACAGCTCAACTGGAATTCCATCACCTCCACTAGCTTTGTTCATAGTGATGCTTTCTAAGGTCCACTTGACTTCACATTCCAAGATGTCTGGCTCTCGATTAGTGATCACATCATCATGATTATCTGGGTCATGAAGATCTTTTTTGTACAGTTCTTCTGTGTATTTTTGCCACCTCTTCTTAATATCTTCTGCTTCTGTTAGGTCCAAACCATTTCTGTCCTTTATCGAGCCCATCTTTGCATGAAATGTTCCCTTGGTATCTCTAATTTTCTTGAAGAGATCTCTAGTCTTTCCCATTCTGTTGTTTTCCTCTATTTCTTTGCACTGATCGCTGAAGAAGGCTTTCTTATCTCTTCTTGCTATTCTTTGGAACTCTGCATTCAGATGCTTATATCTTTCCTTTTCTCTTTTGCCTTTCACCTCTCTTCTTTTCACAGCTATTTGTAAGGCCTCCCCAGACAGCCATTTTGCTTTTTTGCATTTGTTTTCCATAGGGATGGTCTTGATCCCTGTCTCCTGTACAATGTCACGAACCTCATTCCATAGTTCATCAGGCACTCTATTTATCAGACCTAGGCCCTTAAATCTATTTCTCACTTCCACTGTATAATCATAAGGGATTTGATTTAGGTCATACCTGAATGGTCTAGCGGTTTTCCCTACTTTCTTCAATTTAAGTCTGAATTTGGTAACAAGGAGTTCATGATCTGAGCCACAGTCAGCTCCCGGTCTTGTTTTTGTTGACTATATAGAGCTTCTCCATCTTTGGCTGCATAGAATATAATCAATCTGATTTCCGTGTTGACCATCTGGTGATGTCCATGTGTAGAGTCTTCTCTTGTGTTGTTGGAAGAGGGTGTTTGCTATGACCAGTGCATTT
>NW_024070215.1:0-22453 GCF_014754425.2 Oryx dammah
GGGTCACAAAGAGTCAGACACGACTGAGCGACTGAACTGAACTGAACTGAACTGATGGGACCAGATGCCATGATCTTCGTTTTCTGAATGTTGAGCTTTAAGCCAACTTTTTCACTCTCCTCTTTCACTTTCATCAGGAGGCTTTTTAGTTCTTCTTCACTTTCTGCCATAAGGGTGGTGTCATCTGTCTATCTGAGGTTATTGATATTTCTCCCAGCAATCTTGATTCCAGCTTGTGCTTCTTCCAGCGCAGTGTTTCTCATGATGTACTCTGCATAGAAGTTAAATAAGCAGAATACGATATTTATCTTTCTCTTTCTGACTCACTTCACTCTATATAATAGGTTCTAGGTTCACCCACCTCATTAGAACTGACTCAAAGGTGTTCCTTTTTATGGCTGAGTAAAAAGTACTCCATTATGTACATGTGCCACAATTTCTTTATCCATTCATCTGTCAACGGACATCTAGGTTGCTTCCATGTTCCAGCTATTGTAAATAGTTCTGCAATGAACAATGGGGTAAATGTGTCTTTTTCAACCCTGATTTCCTCAGGGTATATGCCTAGGAGTGGGATTGCTAGGTCATAGTGATTTTATTCCTAGTTTTATAAGGAATCTCCATACTGTCTTCCACAGTACCTGTATCAATTTACATTCCCACCAACAGTGCAAGAGTGTTCCCTTTTCTCCACACCCTCTCTAGCATTTTTGATGCTGGCCTTTTTGATGACTGGCCTTTTAAACTTTTTGGTGATGGCCATTCTGACCGGTGTGAGGTGATAGCTCATTGTAATTTTGATTTGCATTTCTCTAATAATGAGCGATATTGAGAATCTTTTCATGTGTTTGTTAGCCATCTGTATGTCTTCTTTGGAGAAATGTCTGTTTAGATCTTTTCCCCACTTTTTCATTGGGTTGTTTGTTTTTCTGGTATTGAGTTATATAAGCTGCTTCTATATTTTGGAAATTAATCCTTCGTCAGTTGTTTCATTTGCTATTATTTTCTCCCATTCTGAGGGTTGTCTTTTCACCTTCCTTATAGTTTCCTTTGCTGTGCAAAGCTATTAAGTTTAATTGGGTCCCACTTGTTTACTTTTGTTTTTATTTACATTACTTTAGAAAGTGGGTCATAGAGGATCTTGCTTTGATTTATGTCATCGAGTGTTCTGCTTCTGTTTTCCTCTAAGAGTTTTATCCTTTCTGGTCTTACATTTAGTTCTTTAATCCACTTTGACTTTATCTTTGTATATGGTGTTAGGAGGTGTTCTAATCTCATTCTTTTAAGTGTAGCTCTCCAGTTTTCCCAGCACCATTTATTGAAGAGATTGTCTTTGCCCCAATGTATATTCCTGCCTCCTTTGTAAAAAATAAGGTACCCATATGTGCATGGGTTTATTTCTGGGCTTTCTATCTTGTTCCATTGGTCTGTATTCTGTTTTTGTGCCAGTACCATACTGTCTTGATGACTGTAGCTTTGTAGTATAATCTGAAGTGAGGAAGGTTGATTCCTCCAGCTCCATTCCTCTTTTTCAAGACTGCTTTGGCTCTTCGGGTTTTTTGTGTGTTTCCATATGAATTGTGAAATCTTTTGTTCTAGTTCTGTGAAAAATGTCATTCATAATTTGATAGGGATTGCGCTGAACTGTAGATTGCATTTGGTAGTATAATTTTTTTTCACAATATTGATTCTTCCCACCCAGGAGCATGGAATATCTCTCCATCTGTTTATGTAGTCTTTGATTTCTTTCATTAGTGTCTTATAATTTTCTGTGTAGAGTTCTTTTGTCTCCTTAGATAAGTTTATTCCTAGATATTTAATTCTTTTTGTTGCAGTGATGAATGGGATTGATTCCTTAATTTCTCTTTCTGATTTTTCATTGTTAGTATATAGAAATGCCAGTGATTTCTGTTATTCATTTTGTATCCTGAAACTTTGCTAAATTCACTGATAAGCTCTAATAATTTTCTGATGCTATTCTTAGGGTTTTCTATGTACAGTATCATGTCATCTGCAAATAGTGAGAGATTTACTTCTTCTTTTCCCATCTGGATTCCTTTTATTTCTTTTTCTTCTCTGATTGCTGTAGCTAGGGCTTCCAGAACTATGTTGAATAATAGTGGCAAAAGTGGACACACTTGTCTTTTTCCTGATCTTAGAGGAAATGCTTTTAGTTTTTCACCATTGAGAATAATGTTTGCTGTAGGCTTATCATGTGTTGCCTTTACTATGTTGAGATAGGTTCTTTCAATGCCCATTTCTTGAAAAACTTTAATCACAACAGGTGCTGTATTTTGTCAAAGGCTTTTCTGCATCTATTGAGATTATCATACAGTTATTATTGAAGGAGGAAACAGAACAGGCTCCATCTTGAAAGCAGGACTCCATCTTGGCCTGGACTATAGACTTTGAGCTATATGTCCAGTATCTAAGGAAAGGACATACCAGCTGGAAAACCAGAACCTCACCCTCACCCCCACCCACCCCTCCGATGGAAGAATCCCAGGGCTCCTACCTCGACTCTCCGTCGCCTAAAAGAATACCCTAATTATCTGTGTAACTGAATAGAATCATAAATTCTATTATGCTTATTGGGGTATGACCACAGGCTTATTGATAATTGTCCACTGTTAACTACCTAGGCTTAAGGCATACGAATCACAGGTTAACTTTGATTGTATCTTTTTTTTCCTTTGTTCAGACTAGTTTCAGAGAATTTGGGGAGGTGGGTTTGAGCACATACCCTTGGGGTATATAAGGTTTTCACAAAAACTGTTCGGAGTCCTTGGCTAAGAGGAGACTCTGCCTTGGGCCCACCGGTGTAATAAACTCCTCTCTACTATCTGCATTGTCCTTCTGAGTAAGTTTGTTTCCCAGAACCCGTGGCTACAACATTTGATGCATTGGCTGGGAAACTTCTCCCTTTGAGGAGATAAGTCCCATTTGGGACTACTCCGAGGCGTTGTGGCTTGAATCTTCTAGAGGAAAGAAGATGCCTCGCCCTTCTGGAAGGATTCTGTTTCTCAACACCCAGACCTTTCACGTTAGCAGGTAGTGGGGCAGGTAGCAGGTAGTGGGGCAGGTAGCAGGTAGTGGGGAACTGAGCACTCAGGTGAGGAGGAACCCACCAGGCAGGGTGGAAAAGGGGGCCTGATCACACCCCTGGAAGGGACTAGAAGGGGCACGGACCCACAGGAGCCTGAAATAGGCAGGTGACAGCGATTGCTTGGTACACAAGTCGACGAGTGTGTTAGGGCTTAGGAAAGAAATTTGTGAAGGTCATTTAGGAGGTGGTGTCCATGCCCTCTTGGGGAAAATTATTACCAAGCAATTGCCAGGGGATTTTTAGGAAAAGAAACTTGGTCTTTTTGTGCTCGTATACCCTTGGGGAGGGTATTTTGTGCCCTCCCCAAGGAGATGTCCCATCTGCTGTGAAATTCTTGGCCCCCTCGGAATTGTCAGGCTAGAAGAAGGGGGATACATAAGTGAGTATGAATTGGCTTTCCAGAGATGGCCTGGATGTGGGATATTTAACCCATCTGTGTCTTCATCCACACCTGATCAAGCCCTCCAAGGCAGAACGGACTTTAAAAGTTAAGAGAGAAACAGTCTTGGACCATGTGGTGTTCTGGTTTGGCAGTGCTGACTTGCAGGTAAAGACAAGCCAATCTGCCTTCTCCCACTGGGATCTGGCAGGTAAGGCTCTTCTCACCCCAATTAGGAAGGAGGAGAAATGTCAACTTAAGTGTTTCATTGAGTGGAAATATCAGAAATACATAGGGTACTGAGAACTTCATAGACAGAACGAAAAGGAAAAGTATAAGAAGGTCCGAGAAGGTAAGCAAGATGGGGGGAAGTGAATCTAAGGCAACTGTATTGGAATGCATGATTAAAATTTTAAAGAAGGGATTTGGAGGAGACTATGGGGTGAAGATGATGCCTAACTGCCTCCACATACTCTGTGGGGTCGAATGGCCCACTGTGGGAGTTGGATGGTCACCAGAGAACACCAGGAACTTAAAAATAGTGGAAGCAGCCTATACAGTAGTCACAGGAGAGTCAGGACACCTGGATCAATATCCATATATTAACTCATGGCTAGGGTTAGCTCAAGACCCTCCTACTTGGACAAGGTTCTGTATCCAGAAGGGAAAGGGGAAAATATTAATGGCACAAAAATTGTCTGATGATAAAAAAGGAAATTCTACAGGATTTGGAAGGAGATGACCTGACCCCTCCCCCATACTGGATAATGACGTGCTTGCCTCCAGTACCACACCAGGACTGGAGGCCACCTTAATGCCTGATCCAGGGCCAGGTGAAGGTCCTGCAGCAGCTGCTGTTCTTCCATCAGCTCTCCCAGAGGTCATAGAGCCGCTGTTCCGGCAGGCTCTGATCCCAGCAACGGAGACCTCTGGTCAACGGCCCCAGAATTCCACCTCAGCCAGATCTCCTAGATTGTATCCACCTCCCCCAGTGAGTGCTGTTGGGAAGGGGGAAGAAAACACAGGAATTAGACAGAGGCTGAACTCTGCCAAGGAACAGGGGGAAAGAACCCCACTACGTATGCCCCTCAGAGAGCTACAACAGCCTCCAGTTCAGGACGCATGTGGGCACTACCATCAGCCCCCTATAGCCTATTATTACCAGCCATTTTCCTCTACGGATATATTAAACTGGCAGAGACATACTCCACCATACTCAGGGGAGCCACAAGCCATGATTAGGCTAATGGAGACTATTTTTCAAACCCACCGCCCTAAATGGGATGACATAATCCAACTACTAGTCTCCCTCTTCAGCACTGAGGAAAGACACAGGATCCTAACTGAGGCCAGAAAAATGGTTAAGAGAAATGACACCTGAGGGTACTGCAAACCTGCAGCGGTGGGCAGAACTAGCCACCCCCTATGAGAGCCCCAACTGGGACTGTAACACAGAGGAAGGGAGGGGCCACCTGGAGAGATATCAGACAGCTATTTTACAAGGTCTCAAAAACTTATGAGTATGGCAAAACCCTCTGAAGTGATTCAAAGGGAAAGCAAATCACCCTTTGAGCTCCACAAAAGACTGTGCAAGGCCTGTAGACTTTATACACCAATAAATCCAGAGGCTACTGGGTCTCAGATGGTGATAAAAGCAGCCTTTGTGTCTCAAGCCTACCCTGAAAATGTCAGATGGGGGGACACCAAGTGACTCATGAATTTTTATACATCCCTGAATGCCCAGTACCTTTGTTGGGAAGAGACTTACTGTCTAAACTGGGGGCACAAGTGACCTTTTCCCCCAACGAAAGACCCACTCTTCAAGTGGGCTCAACCACCTATTTACTCTTCCTCTCAGTAACCCTTCAAGATGAATGGAGGTTACATGATTTCCCGAAAGGGAAACTGGATGGGCTAAACAGTCAAAAGAGAGAGTTAACTCAACAATTCCCTGAGGTCTGGGCAGAAGACTACCTCCTTCCAGGCTTGCAAAACAAGTCCCACTGGTAATAGAACTCAAACCCAGTACCATTACATCAGCACTCACCTTAGGCCTGCCTGACCTTGCTAAGCCATTTACTCTTTATGTGAGTGAAAAGGACAAAGTGGCTATGGGAGTGTTGTCCCAGACTATGGAGACGTGGGACAGACTCGTGGCTTATCTCCTGAAACAACTGGACAATGTTGCCACTGGGTGGATGTAGGGCAGTTGCCACAGTTGCCTTACTCGTCTGGGAGGCAATCAAGCTGACTTTGGGCCAAGATTTGATCGTAAAAGTCCCTCATGAGGTCAACACTCTCCTGTGAGGGGACCCCCATAAATGGCTGTCAACATCCTGGATTACTCAATACCAGGGACTGTTATGTGAGAACCCCCATGTTACAACTAAGCCTTGTCAGGCCCCGAATCTGGCCAGTCTCCTTCCTGTGGGATAAGGTGGGCCCTCACATGATTGCAAGGAAATGTGCCAGCAGACTTGACTTGAGAGACCAGCCAATCCCAGACCCAGATTTGGTCCTGTACAGCAATGGCACCAGCCTGGTGAAACGAGGACAACAACTGTTGGGATATGCAGTAGTCATGGAAGAAACCATCACTGAGGCTAACTCTCTGCCTTCACACTGGTTTGCTCAATGGGCTGAACTATATGCTCTAATCTGGGCCCTCCAGCTGTCAAAGGTAAGATGACAAACATTTACACAGACTCCAGGTATACTTTTGCCACACTACATGTACATAGGGCTCTGTATAAGGAGAGAGGCCTTTTGACAGCTAGTGAAAAAGATATTAAAAATAAGGAAGAAATTAAGACCCTATTAGATGCTGTCTGAGGAGAAGGCAATAGCAACCCACTCCAGTACTCTTGCCTGGAAAATCCCATGGACAGAGGAGCCTGGTAGGCTGCAGTCCATGAGGTCGTGAAGAGTCAGACACGACTGAGTGACTGAACTGAACTGAACTGAACTGATACCACACCATACCATTGAAACACAGCCCTTGTCCGCCTAGCATGTAAATAAGATAGATTTACCAGGGCTTGTTGTAGGTCAGGCTTTATGCTGCCATGGGCAGAAGTGAATCCCAGTGTGCAGTGGCCTACCCAGCTGATTGGTAACCAAGGCCCCTTCACTGAAATGAAGTCCACTCACTGACACTACCGTTACCTGCTGGTCATGGTATGTACATTCTCGGGATGGGTAAAAGCTTTTCCTACCCAGACTGAAAGAGCATCAGAGTAGCCCAGTGCCTGCTTAGGGAGATAGTTCCCAGATCTGGATTTCCCATCAGCACTGGATCGGACAATGGCCCAGTTTTTGTAGCTGGCTTAGTATAACAAGTAAGCAAAACTTTAAACACTAAGTAGAAATTACATATAGCATATAGGCCCCAGAGTTCTGAGATGGTGGAAGGAACCAACTGGACACTTAAAGAGACTCTCCAAGTGGATCATAGAGACTGACTGCTCCTGGGTGGACTTGTTTCCAATGGCTCTGCTCAGATTCAGGATGACCCCACAGTCTCATGGCTATTCTCCGTATGAAATTGTATATGGGAGGCTCCCAAGTAGATGTCAACAAATTTGCCTCAGGTAAGGGGAGATGAGATTTCACAGCAGATGGAACAACTGGGTAAGGTAATAAATCAGGTAACTAAGTTTGTACAAGAAAGGGTGCCATTCCCCCTTGGGGAACAGATTCACCAATTTGTGCCCAGGGATCAAGTGTGGGTCAAGGACTGGAAACATGACTCCTTGGCCCCATATTGGAAGGGCACATATACTGTTGTTCTAACCACCCCTATGGCAGTTAAAGTTGCAGGTGTCACTCTCTGGATCCACCACATGCGGATGAAGAGAACATACCATGCAGACCCAGAAAACGCTGAGTGGAGTGTGCAGAGGGACCCCACTGACTCCCGAGAGACTAAGATCATCCTTAAGAAGAAGGAAAAGAAGATCCCGGATGAGCTCCTTCAGGATGAAGCCGCATAATCAACTCCTGCTGCTTGGCCTCATCAACGTGATTTTGAATTTAACTTCTGTTTCAACTCAGGACAATGTTTTCATCTCATGGGCACATTCTTATGCAGACTTCCACAACACCTGCAACTGCTGGGTATGTGGGGCTATGCCTCTGTCTTTGATGGATGGACTTCCTTGGTGGGTGTCCCTGCTCTGTCAAGGAGATTTTAAACCACTCTGTTCTTTTCTGGGATGATAAAAACAGACTTTCCTTTCTCCCGTCAATCATAATCTCTCCCTGTTCTCTTGGTGTAAGCCATACCTACAGTCAATAAACTCTGGTCATGGGGTTACATTTGATGTAAACACCAGTTTCATTAAGAGTAACAAAAGCCTATACCTCATACTTAAAGAACAAAAGAAAAAAAGCTCCCTGACCAGCAAGGGAGGACAGGTCTCTAGGTTTGTTGAACAATTCTACCAAGTCTGGGATGACTATTTCTGGATGACCCCAGAAAAGGGTCGATTAATTACTCCCACTGCTATATGCTGGGAACAAAAAGAACAAAGGGTAGGGTTTGGTGACCTCCATTAGGCCCAAAAGAACTAAAATATATGTGGTATCTATCCCCTGAAAAATGAAAATGAACATTCGAGGTCACATACCACTCCAACCAGTCCATGCATTGGCCAGGCTCTGATTGGAAATATGACCTGGAATCCACTGGATGGTGTCCAAGGGAACCCAATGGTTTGTGGGCCTAACCTTTGGCCTTGGTTACCAATCAGCTGGGTAGGCCACTGCACACTGGGATTCACTTCTGCCCATGGCAGCATAAAGCCTAACCTACAACAAGCCCTGATAAATCTACCGTATTTACATGCTAGGTGGACAAGGTCTGTGTTTCAATGGTATGGTGTGGTATCAATTCAGTTCAGTTCAGTTCAGTTGCTCATACAACAATGTATCCTGCTTGAGGACATGTTTCTCCTTGAGAACCTTCTGACTAATGCTGTTATCTTAAAATGTATATTGTGGGAGTGGATCTGGTAAGACTTTTACAACCTTGGGACATTCTTTTGATTTACTGTAATAACCAGTTGAAAAAGTATATAAGTGAGGGGGGTGCTCTCCATCCCCCCTCTGATGTCTGTGTCAGAAGCTTTCTCTGTCCCCTTTCACTTGAATAAAACTCTGCTACACCAAAACTCTTGAGTAATCAAGCCTGGTCCCTGGTCCTGAAGCTAAACCTTCTTCTTCAGAGATCACGAATCTGACATCGTTCACCATAAGCTAACAATGTGACGTAGGCTTTGTGAACCTGCCGGCCAGGAAGGTGGACCTGTGGGGCTTGAAGGTGCTGGTTGGCTGTCTGATGGGCAAGGGAGTCCAGCAGCTGAGGAGCCAACCATCAGACAGTCTGGGGACGGTGATCCTGGATGTCACCCAGACAGCACTGCTGCAGCCGCCCAGTGGGTAATGGAATGTGTGGAGGACAGAGGTAGGACTTAGATATGTGTGAGCGACCTGCTAAGTCACCTCAATTGTGTCTGACTCTTTGTGACCCTATGGACTGTAGCCTGATAGGCTCCTCTGTCCATGGGATTCTCCAGGTCAGAATACTGGAGTGGGTTGCCATGATCTCCTCTAGGAGATCTTCCCGACCCAGGGATCAAACCTCTTTCTCCTACATCTCCTGCATTTGGAGGCAGGTTCTTTACCTCTAGCACCACTTAGGAAGCCCACGACTTAGATATACTTCTTTTAATCTAGATGTCCTCTTATTCCAAGCACTGGTCCCATGAGATGACACCAGCCCACTAAATAAGAGAGAGATACTATCAAGTTATAACATGTACTCAAATATTTAAATTGAGAGAGAAGAACAATCATATGCGTCCAAGACAGTGGCTGATTCTACTTGGTCACTTCATGGCACGTGGCCAAAGTCATCCAAACACACTTCAAATAAATGCAAACTAATAACAAGTTATCTTTGTATAACACTTCACAATTTCACAAAATTCTTGTATATACACTACTCCACGTCCAGTTTAAAGATTTTTGGTTTCAAAAGGAAGACCCATAGCAGAGGTCATTGCTCATTGTTCCTGCACATGCTGGTGCAATGAGACGTGAGAGTTGAAATCTAGATCGTTGTTGTTGTTCAGTCACTCAGTTGTGTCCGAGTCAGCAACCCACAGCAGTACTCCAGGCTTCCCTGTCTTTCACTATCTCCCAGAGTTTACTCAAACTCAATGTCCATTGAGTCAGTGATGCCATCCAATCATCTCATCCTCTGTCTCTCCCTTCTTCTCCTGCCCTCAGTCCTTTCCAGCATCAGTCTTTTCCAACGAGTCAGCTCTTTGCTTCAGGTGGCCACAGTATTGGAGCTTGAGCTTCACCATCAGTCAGTCCAATGAACGTTCAGGATTGACTTCCTTTAAGATTGACTGGTTGGATCTCCTTGCAGCCCAAGGGACTCTCAAGAGTCTTCTCTAGCACCACAGTTCAAAAACATCAATTCTTCAGCCCTCAGCCTTCTTTATGGTCCAACTCTCACATCTATACATAACTACTGGGAAAACCATAGCTTTGAGTTTGTCAGCAAAGTGATGTCTCTGCTTTTTAATATGCTGTCTAGGTTTGTCATAGCTTTTCTTCCAAGGAGCAAGTGTCTTTTAATTTCATGGCTGCAGTCACCATCCACAGTGATTTTGGAGCCCAAGAAAATAAAAACTGTCACTGTTTGCAATTTTCCCCCATATGTTTGCCATCAAGTGATGGGACAAGATGCCCTGATCTTAGTTTTTTGAATGTTGAGTTTTAAGCCAGTGTTTTCACTATCCTCTTTCACCCTCATCAGGTGGTCCTCAGTTCCTCTTTGCTTTCTGCCAGGAGAGTTGAATCATCTGCATATCTAGGTGGTAGATATTCCTCCCAGAAACTTTGATTCCAGCTTATGATTCATCTAGCCCAACATTTCATATGATGTACTCTGCATATCAGTTAAATAAACAGGATGACAATATACAGCCTTGATGTACTCCTTTCCCATTGTTCCATGTCCAGTTCTAACATTCACTTCTTGACCTGCATACGTATTTCTCAGGTAAGATGGTCTGGTATTCCCAACTCTTTAAGAATTATCCACAGTTTGTTGTGTGCACACAGTCAAAGGCTTTAGTGTAGTCAATGAAGCAGAAGTAGATGTTTTCCTGGAATTCTCCTGCTTTTTCTATGATCCAATGGATGTTGGCAATTTGATCTCTGATACCTCTGCCTTTCCTAAATCAAGCTGGTATATATGGAATTTCTTAGTTCACATACTGTTGAAACCTAACTTGAAGGATTTTGAGCATTAACTTACTGCTGCTAAGGCGCTTCAGTCGTGTCCGACTCTGTGCGACCCCATAAACAGCAGCCCACCAGGTTTCCCCATCCCTGGGATTCTCCAGGCAAGAAAACTGGAGTGGGTTGCCATCTCCTTCTCCAATGCATGATAGTGAAAAGTGAAAGTGAAGTCGCTCAGTCGTGTCTGACTCTTTGCAGCCCCATGGACTGCAGCCTACCAGGCTCTTCCATCCATGGGATTTTCCAGGCAAGAGTACTGGAATGGGTTGCCACTGCCTTCTCCCATTAACTTACTAGCATGTGAAATACCTGTGATAAAATTCTCCACTCTGTGTGACCTTAGGTAAGTCATCTAATTGTCTTTCCCAGTCACATGGGAATAATAATGCCTCCCCTCAAAAGTTTCGGCAAAGCTTACATGGTGTAATGTATATAAAAACTTTGTAAAGGAGAGCTGGAACCTATAATGGCTACTACATTTCTTCTAGGGATTTCTGCCCACAGTAGTAGGTATAATGGAGGAGGTCCTCTTGGAGGAGGTTGCCATTAAGCTCACCATAGAGCCACCAGAACTTACACAGGACTGGGGAAACAGACTCTTGGAGGGCACAAACAGAACCTTGTGCACACCAGGACCCAGGAGAAAGGAGCAGTGACCCCATAAGAGACTGACCCAGATTTGCCCATGAGTGTCCAGGAGTTGCCGGTGGACGCGTGGGTCAGCAGTGGCCTGCTGCAGGGTTGGAGGCACTCGGTGTAACAGTAAATGCATGGGACTGCTGGGGTCCAGCTCCGGTGGATCCAGCGAATTAGAAGGAGAGATGGCATCGGTGTCTGAGGAATTGATTGCTTAATTAAAGATATGGAGGGAGATTAGAAAGAAATAGTGTAGTATGAAAATAAGTAGAGAAAAAGAGGCTGAATAACTTGGATTACGTGGAAAACCAATAAAACTCCAAGACAAGGAGTTTGCACCATCTACATAGGTCACTGGTGCCTGCTTGAACAGCGGAGGGTGCCCCGCCTTGGGGTCCCTCTCACGTGGGTCTTAGAAGCCAGGGCAAGTAAGTAGACATGGTGAGCCTCCACGCTCCAGATGGGAATTCAGCCAGAAAAGAGGAGAACGAGAAAAGATCACACAGGGGAAAACAGTCTTTCCAGGAACTGGTCCCATTTCTTTATTTTCCAGGTCTACTTTTATACTTTTGGTTATACATAGAGAGAAATGCAAGAAACAGTGTCAGCAGGGTCAGCTGCTCTGACCCTTATCAGCATATCTTTGTTCTTATAAGGGTCTTACATTTGTTTATGATATCTTCTGGTCTAGAGACCAATCAACATTTTATGGCCCCACATTTCTTTCTATTGATAAAGGTTAATTGATCAGAAAACTTGTTCCACTTAAGATCTATTTAATCTTAAGATAGTTACATTTTTACATAGCAAGGACACAGTGATTTATAACAAAGAAAGAGGAGTAGAGTGATCTATAACAAAAGAGAAAATTCATTAACTCAAAAAGTCTAGTATTGCTGACATCAAAACTACTATATTTCCTTTTCTACATTCCAATTACATTGATTAACATACTCCCAGGTGCCTAAGGATATGGAGGCCTGGAGGCAATCATTGACTCAACAATGAGAAAAGCTCTATGCTAATTAAGACTTTCAAAATACTCCAAACTCTCTGTGCTGTTTATGATTGAGAGGTAGTAAACAATCATGTGCTTAGTGGCAGGAGTGTGGATAATCCTATCACACAAGCTAGTCTGCCAGCAGAGAGGTTTGACATGAGACACCTTTGTTACACCCAGGAGATTTATTATCTGGAGTCCTAAGTTAACTCCTTTACAGAGAGAGGTGGTCGGGGATAGCCCCCCCGTAAAGTCAGAGGTGTAGGTGAGAGCATAAAGCAGTAAACTAGGCAGACTCTAGTTTTGGGGGTAGATGCTCAGGAACAGGGGGTCTCCTGAGGCTCAATCCCACCTTTGCGTATGCTGAGCCTCCTTCCTCATGACCTTTGCCACGGGCAGAGTTCCTCACGCTGGCTCCCAGCATGGGACCTTTTGAAGGAGGTCACCAATATCTTCATTACCTCCACTATAATTTGGCCTCAGGTAAATAACAGGGCTGCGACCTGCGCACTTAGCCCGGGCAGCTGCGACCAGCGCTCTTAGCGTGGCCGCAAGGAGCTACCCCACGTCGGAGGTCAGGTGCAGCAGCTGGGAGGAGCTACCCCATGTCAAAGGAGCAGTGGCTGCGCAGGCGCCGGAGGGCCTAGAGGAGCTATTCCACGTTAAAGGTCACGAGGGGCAGCGGTGAGGTGATATCCCTCGTTCAAGGTAAGGAGCAGCGGCTTTGCTTTGCTGGAGCAGCCGTGAAGAGATACCCCACGTCCAAGGTTGGAGAAAACCAAGTAAGATGGTAGGTGTTGCAAGAGGGCATCGAGGGCAGACACACTGAAACCATACTCACAGAACACTAGTCAATCTAATTATACTAGGACCACAGCCTTGTCTAACTCAATGAAACTAAGCCATGCCCGTGAGGCCACCCAAGATGGGCAGGTCATGGTGGAGAGGTCTGATAGAATGTGATCCACTGGAGAAGGGAATGGCAAACCACTTCAGTATTCTTGCCATGAGAACCCCATGAACAGTATGAAAAGGCAAAATGATAGGATACTGAAAGAGGAACTCCCCAGGTCATTAGGTGCCCAGTATGCTACTGGAGATCAGTGGAGAAATAACTCCAGAAAGACTGAAGGGATGGAGCCAAAGCAAAAATAATACCCAGTGGTGGATGTGACTGTTAATAGAAGAGAGGTCCGATGCTGTAAAGAGCAACATTGCATAGGAACCTGGAATGTCAGGTCCATGAATCACAGCAAGTTCACTTCAGTAGAGTTCAGTGGCTCAGTTGTGTCCGACTCTTTGCGACCCCATGAATCGCAGCACGCCAGGCCTCCCTGTCCATCACCAACTCCCAGAGTTCACTCAGACTCACGTCCATCGTGTCAGTGATGCCATCCAGACATCTCATCCTCTGTTGGCCCCTTCTGCTCCTGCCCCCAATCCCTCCCAGCATCAGAGTCTTTTCCAATGAGTCAACTCTTCGCATGAGGTGGCCAAACTGGAGTTTCAGCTTCAGCATCATTCCCTCCAAAGAAATCCCAGGGCTGATCTCCTTCAGAATGGACTGGTTGGATCTCCTTGCAGTCCAAGGGACTCTCAAGAGTCTTCTCCAACACCATAGTTCAAAAGCATCAATTCTTTGGCACTCAGCCTTTTTCACAGTCCAACTCTCACATCCATACATGACCACTGGAAAAACTATAGCCTTGACTCGACAGACCTTAGTCGGCAAAGTAATGTCTCTGCTTTTGAATATGCTATCTAGGTTGGTCATAACTTTTCTTCCAAGTAAGCATCTTTTAATTTAATGGCTGCAGTCACCATTTGCAGTGATTTTGGAGCCCCCAAAATAAAGTCTGACACTGTTTCACCTGTTTCCCCATCTATTTCCCATCAGTTCAGTTCAGTTCAGTCACTCAATCGTGTCCAACTCTTTGCAACCCCATGAATCGCAGTATGCCAGGCCTCCCTGTCCATCAGCAACTCCCGGAGTTCACTCAGACTCACTTCCATTGAGTCCGTGATGCCATCCAGCCATCTCATCCTCTGTCGGCCCCTTCTGCTCCTGCCCCCAGTCCCTCCCAGCATCAGAGTCTTTTCCAATGAGTCAACTCTTCGCATGAGGTGGCAAAAGTATTCGAGTTTCAGCTTTAGCAAATTCCTTCCAAAGAAATCCCAGGGCTGATCACCTTCAGAATGCACTGGTTGGATCTCCTTGCAGTCCAAAGAACTTTCAAGAGTCTTCTCCAAAACCACAGTTCAAAAGCATCAATTCTTTGGTGCTCAGCCTTCTTCACAGTCCAACTCTCACATCCATACATAACCACAGGAAAAACCATAGTGTTAACCTGATGGACCTTAGTTGGCAAAGTAATGTCTAGAGATGGCAAGAGTGAACGTTGACATTCTAGGAATTGGCTAACTAAAATGGACTGGAATGGGCGAATTTAACTGAGATTACCATTATATCTACTACTGTAGGCAGGAATAGTTCAGAAGAAATGGAGTAGCCATTATGGTCAACAAAAGAGTCCAAAATGCAGTACTTGGATGCAATCTCAAAAACGACAGAATGATCTCTGTTCATCTCCAAGGCTAACTATTCAATATCACAGTATTCCAAGTCTATGCCCCAACCAATAATGCTGAAGAAGCTGAAGTTGAACGGTTCTATGAACACCTACAAGACCTTTTAGAACTAACACCCAAAAAAGATGTTCTTTTCATTATAGGGGACTGGAATGCAAAAGTAGGAAGTCAAGAAACACCTGGAGTAACAGGCAAATTTGGCTGAAATGTGGAATGAAGCAGGGCAAAGACTAATAGAGTTTTGCCAAGAAAATGCACTGATCATAGCAAACACCCTCTTCCAACAACACAAGAGAAGACTCTACACATGGACATAACCAGATGATCAACACAGAAATCAGATTGATTATATTCTATGCAGCCAAAAATGGAGAAGCTCTATACAGTCAACAAAAACAAGACCAGGAGCTAACTGTGGCTCAGATCATAAACTCCCTATTGCCAAATTCAGACTTAAATAGAAGAAAGTGGGAAAACCACTAGACCATTCAGGTATGATCTAAATCAAATACCTTATGATTATACAGTGGAAGTGAGAAATAGATTTAAGGGAGTAGATCTGATCGATAGAGTGCCTGATGAGCTATGGAATGAGTTTCATGACATTGTACATTAGACAGGTATCAAGACCATCCCCATGGAAAAGAAATGAAAAAAGGAAAATGGCTGTCTGGGGAGGCCTTACAAATGGCTGTGAAAAGAAGAGAGGCAAAAAGCAAAGGAGAAAAGGAAAGACATAAGCATCTGAATGCAGAGTTCCAAAGAATAGCAAGAAGTGATAAGAAAGCCTTCTTCAGCGATCAATGCAAAGAAATAGAGGAAAACAACAGAATGGGAAAGACTAGAGATCTCTTCAAGAAAATTAGAGATACCAAAGGAACATTACATGCAAAGATGGGCTCAATAAAGGACAGAAATGGTATGGACCTAACAGAAGCAGAAGATGTTAAGAAGAGGTGGCAAGAATACACAGAAGAACTGTACAAAAAGGATCTTCACGACCTAGATAATAACGATGGTGTGATCACTCACCTAGAGCCAGACATCCTGGAACGTGAAGTCAAGTGGGGCTTAGAAAGCATCACTACAAACAAAGCTAGTGGAGGTGATGGAATTCCAGTTGAGCTCTTTCAAATCCTGAAAGATGATGCTGTGAAAGTGCTGCACTCAATATGCCAGCCAATTTGGAAAACTCAGCAGTGGCCTCAGGACTGGAAAAGGTCAGTTTTCATTCCAATCCCAAAGAAAGGCAATGCCAAAGAATGCTCAAACTACCACACAATTGCATTCATCTCACATGCTAGTAAAGTAATACTCAAAATTCTCCAAGGCAGGCTTCAGCAATACGTGAACCATAAACATCCAGATGTGCAAGCTGGTTTTAGAAAAGGCAGTGGAACCAGAGATCAAATTGCCAACATCCGCTGGATCATGGAAAAACCAAGAGAATTCCAGAAAAACATCTATTTCTGCTTTATTGACTATGCCAAAGCCTTTGACTGTGTGGATCACAATATACTGTGGAAAATTCTGAAAGAGATGGGAATACCAGGCCACCGGACCTGCCTCTTCAGAAATCTGTATGCAGGTCAGGAAGCAACAGTTAGAACTGGACATGAAACAACAGACTGGTTCCAAATAGGAAAAAGAGCACATCAAGGCTGTATATTGTCACCCTGCTTATTTAATGTCTATGCAGAGTACATCATGAGAAAACTGGGCTGGAAGAAGTGCAAGCTGGAATCAAGATTGCCAGGAGAAATATCAATAACCTCATATATGCAGATGACACCACCCTTATGGCAGAAAGTGAAGAGGAACTCAAAAGCCTCTTGGTGAAAGTGAAAGAGGAGAGTAAAAAAGTTGACTTAAAGCTCAACATTCAGAAAATGAAGATCGTGGCATCTGGTCCCATCACTTCATGGGAAATAGATGGGGAAACAGTAGAAACAGTGTCAGACTTTATATTTTGGGGCTCCAAAATCACTGCAGATGGTGATTGCAGCCATGAAATTAAAAGACGCTTACTGCTTGGAAGAAAAGTTATGAACAACCTAGATAGCATATTCAAAAGCAGAGACATTACTTTGCCGACTAAGGTCCATCTAGTCAAGGCTATGGTTTTTCCAGTAGTCATGTATGGATGTGAGAGTTGGACTGTGAAGAAAGCTGAGTGCCGAAGATTGATACTTTTGAACTGTGGTGTTGGAGAAGACTCTTGAGAGTCTCTTGGACTGCAAGGAGATCCAACCAGTCCATTCTGAAGCAGATCAGCCCTGAGATTTCTTTGGAGGGAATGATGCTGAAGCTGAAACTCCAGTTTGGCCACCTCATGCGAAGAGTTGACTCATTGGAAAAGACTCTGATGCTGGGAGGGATTGGGGGCAGGAGGAGAAGGGGCCCACAGAGGATGAGATGGCTGGATGGCATCACTGACTCAATGGATGTGAGTTTGAGTGAACTCCAGGAGTTGGTGATGGACAGGGAGGCCTGGCATGCTGCGATTCATGGGGTCGCAAAGAGTCGGACATGACTGAGCAACTGAACTGAACTGAACTGAATTGAACTGAAATAACAGGAAGGGAACACAGCTCCACCCATCAACAGGAAATTGGATTAAAGATTTATTGATCATGGCCCTGCTCACCAGAACAAGACCGAGTTTCCCCCTCAGTCAGTCTCCCCCATCAGGAAGCTTCCATAAGCCTCTTATCCTTCTCCATCAGAGGGCAGACAGACTGAAAACCACAATCACAGAAAACTGACCAATATGATCACATAGACCACAGCCTTGTCTAAGTCAATGAAACTATGAGCCATGCCCAAGGTTGGGTAGGGCCACCCAAGATGGATGGGTCATGGTGGAGAGTTCTGACAAAACGTGGTCCACTGGAGAAGGGAATGGCAAACCACTTCAGTATTCTTGCCTTGAGAACCCTATGAACAGTATGAAAACGCAAAAAGATAGGACACTGAAAGATGAACTCCCCAGGCTGGTAGGTGCCCAATATGCTACCGGAGATCAGTGGAGAAATAACTCCAGAAAGAATAAAGAGATGGAGCCAAAGCAAAAACAACACTCAGTTGTGGATGTGACTGGTGATGGAAGTAAAGTCCGATGCTGTAAAGAGCAATATTGCATAGGAACCTGGAATGTTAGGTCCATGAATCAAGGCAAATTGGAAGCGGTCAAACAAGAGATGGCAAGAGTGAACATTGACATTTTAGGAATCAGCAAACTAAAATGGACTGGAATGGGTGAATTTAACTCAGTGCCAGCTGGAAAGCGCAAACCAAACACTAGATTATTGCAAAGTCATTCTTGTTTTACTTGGCATGTCTTTAACCACTGAGGAGATTAAGTTTCTTTTCATATGTATACTGATGCTTTTCTCCTTTTCAAAGTGAGGGTTCTCATCTATTGCTTATTTTTCTAGAGCAATTTGAATGCCTTGTTTCATTTGAGAGTTAGGTCAGTACCCAGGATTCCTGGGACTCAAAACCCTTCGTGTAATGATAAGTGTAAACTAGGTTTTGTGTGTGCGCATGTGAGTGAGTGTGTATCCTTGAGCAAGACATTACTGAGAGCAAAGATTTTCTGAGGCTACTTTGATTATTAAAATTAATGTTTAATTTACTAAAGTTGTAACTAAGAATAGGCTTCCTTGATAGATCAGTTGATAAAGAATCCACCTACAATGCAGGAGACCCTGGTTCAATTCCTGGGTCAGAAGGACCCCCTGGAGAAGGGATAGTCTACCCACTCCAGTATCCCTGGGCTTCCCATGTGGCTCAGCTGACAAAGAATCTGCCTGCAAAGGGGGAGACCTGAGTTCAGTCCCTGGGGAGGGAAGATTCCCTGGAGAAGGGAATGGCTACCCACTCCAGTATGCTGGCCTGGAGAATTGCATGGACTGTATAGTCCATGGTTTTTGCTTTACCAACTGGTTCATTTCACAAATCTTTTGCATCGATAAAATTTAGCAAGTGTTTTCAGTTTTTAAGAGGGGGTTGGATTAATAGTTGGTTTGCTAATTAAACTCCCTTCAAATATTTGAAGTACATTTGTAAGTTTAATGTATTTAATTTTCTTTGAAAATACATCAACTGTGTGATAGATAAACCTCAAATAATAAGCTTTATAAATCAAATAACAACATATAAATATGGCAAAATCAAGTTATCTTAAACTTTCTAATATGGTTTATGAATTTAGCACAATTTTCTCTTATCTAAAATCACAAAGCTAATACTCATTATGCATTTGAAAATCGAGGTACCTTCCTGACGGTCCAGTGGTTAAGACTTCACCTTCCAATGCAGGGGGTGTGGTTTCAAACCTTTGTTGGGGACCTAAGATCCCCATGCCTCTCAGCCAAAAGACCAGGACATAAACAACAGAAACAATATTGTAACAAATTCAACAAAGACTTTAAAAATGGCCCACATCAAAATACATATATATATATAGAAAAAAATGTAATTATAAGGCAAATCTGTTAGTCTGTTTGTCCTTTAATATACCAAATTCTCTTCCTTGTTTGAAGTACAGGAAAACCTTGTTTTATTGTGCTTCACTTTAAAGTGAAGCTTGCAGACACTAAGTTTTTTTTACAAATTGAAGATTTGTGGTGCTTTCCTTAGATACTGCTAAGGTGCTCCATCCTTTCTTCCAAGGAAGCTAAGGACATGTTGGGATTGGCCCTCACTCTCTCCAGCAAACTAGCCCCGAACCTAGCAGCCCCCACCTAGCACTCGCCTGTACTTTGGTATCTGTCTCTCCATGATGATAAGATCACTGTCCTCATTAAAGCGCTGGGCCAGTGTCAGCGTTGGGAGCCTCACCTGCAATGTAGGGTTGGTGGACCTGCCCCAGCAGCTGATGCTATGCCAGCAGAGATCCTGCCCCCTCCACCACTGTTGCCCCAGTTTTTTATAAACATATAAGAGAATTTAAGCCTCATTAATCAGGGGAATCCAACGTGGACACAATATGATATTCTAGTCACCCATCAGAAAAGGTAAAGTGAAAAAGATGGAAAACACTCAGAGAAGATGCTGCTGCTGCTGCTGAGTGGCTTCGGTCGTGTCCGATTCTGTGATGCTCCATAGACGGCAGCCCACCAGGCTCCGGCGTCCCTGGGGTTCTCCAGGCAAGAGTACGGGAGCGGGACGCCATTGCCTTCTCCACAGAGAAGATGAGGATGTGCAAAAGCTGGACTTCTTATGTACTGCTGGGGACAGATCGACCACAAGCACTGTGGGAAACAGCCTGGCCTTCCCATTAAGCTGGCAATTCAACTCCTTGAAAATAAATAAATAAACCACAGCTATGCACTGCAACATGGATGACTCTCACAGACAGAATACAGAGCATGAAACAATCTATGCTGTATAATTCCACTTAAATAGAACTGAAAAGAGTCTTCATAACTATCTACGGTATTTAAGGATTCATGAATAAGCTGAAAAGCTATAATGAAATACAAAGAATAGTTATCATAGGAGTCAGGGTAATGGTTATTCTTTGGGGGAAAGACAGTCATGGGAGAAGTGAGGGTGACTTCTAGGGTCCAAGCAATATTCCGCTTCTCAGACTGGCTGGTGGTCACGTGGATGTTTGGTAAGAAACTGCTCAGCAGCACATTCATGCTATGTGCATGCTCTAGTAAGTGTGCTCTATTTGATAACTAAGAAAATTAAAAATCAAATTTGAAAAATTTTAAAAAAGTAGAAGCCAAGAGAGGAGAATCTGAAGCGTCTGATGATGACATGGGCCTTGGTCTTTTATGTTTAGTTGGAATATAATTGCTTTATAATGTTGTTGCTTTCTGCTGTATGACAACGTGAGTCAGCTATACGTATATATACATTGCTTTCCTCTTGAGCCTCCTTCCCACCCCGCATGCCTCCATCCAAGCCCTCTAGGTCATCACAGAGCACTGAGCTGAGCTCCCTGTGGTATACAGCAGCTTCCCACTAGGACCTCGGTCTGTTTGATTAAACCTTTCTAGTAACACGTTTAATAAAAAGCTGAGCTCTTTTCTGGGGGAAAAGAAGATTGTGGCGTCATGTGTCAAGCAAGTCTATCAACGCCATTCTCCAACAGCATTCGCTCACTTTATTTATGTGTCGGATTATTTATTTATTTTTATTACTATTGTGCTTGTTATGGTGATCTGTGACCAGTGATCTTTGATGTTACTACTACCACTTATTGAGGGTTCACATGATCGTTAGCAATAAATTTTTAGCAATAAATTATTGTAAAATTAAGGTATGTACATTGTTTTTTAGACTTCATGCTATTGCAGTTAACAGACTACAGCATAGTGTAAACGTAACTTTTATATGCACTGCTGCTGCTGCTGCTAAGGCGCTTCAGTCGTGTCCGACTCTGTGCGACCCCACAGACGGCAGCCCACCAGGCTTCCCTGTCCCTGGGATTCTCCAGGCAAGAACACTGGGAGTGGGTTGCCATTTCCTTCTCCAATGCATGAAAGTAAAAAGTGAAAGTTAAGTTACTCAGTCGTGTCCGACTCTTAGCAACCCCATGGACTGCAGCCTACCAGTCTCCTCCATCCATGGTTTTTGCAGGCAAGAGTACTGGAGTGGGGTGCCATTACCCACTAGGAAACCCCAAAATTCATATGTTTGCTTTACTGCAATACCCACTTTGTTCTGGTGGTCTGGAACCAAAGCTGAAGTATCTCTGAGCTGTGCCTGCACTTAAAATACTAGATAGCTATAGAACTATTCCCAAATTTAACTCAAAATAGTAATAACTCAGAGTTTGGTTAAGTTTACCACCTCTATACTTAACTCTAAATCCCCTCAGACATTTACCCGTGAAGGAGGAAATTATTTCCTCCCAAGTAATTTTCCATTGCCCTGTTTGATAGCTGAGGTTGTATGTAGACTTGACACTTTGGGTGGGATAAGAATATTTATCACGGTAGACATTGTCAAATGACAAATTAAACAATTTAGTGATGAGTTTAATTCCCTTTATTCAGGGAAAAGCAAGCCATGGATTGGGGGCATACAGTGCCTCACAAGCAGCAGAACACCTTTCCTGAGGTATTTTGGGTAACGAGTTTTGCAAAGCTTTATAAGTTCCAACGTGAAAAGAAGGCATGGTTGATTAGGATTGTATATCTGACCTTATTCAGAAAGATCAAGGAACAAGGAAATGAGTCCAGAGTGCACAGCTGGCCCAATATATGGAATAGTCTGATTGGATACACCGTGTTTCTGGTCACATGAAACATTTACAGAAACACGAAAGTTTGCTGATGTAACACTCCAGACAGGAATGGCTCCATCTTGAGTCTGGAAGTTTATTTCAACAGCGTCTAGGATGAGTTTTCTCACAATGATGGGGCACTAGTCTTACTAGAAGTCTCTTTAATGTTCCTATGCCAGA
>NW_024070216.1:0-3077 GCF_014754425.2 Oryx dammah
GCTCCTACAGGTGGGGCAGGTTCAGGAACTGGGCCGTGAGCTGGGTGATGCAGTGCTCCTCCTGTTTGGGGGCTGGGTGCGGCAACACGTGGATGCGCCAGAGCAGCAGCAACAGCCAGGGCAGGTTGCCCATCTGGCCCAGGTGCAGCTCAAACCTGCCCAAAGTGGCCAGATTCCAGGTGCAATTCACCTACAGGTCCTCGACACAGTCCAGCTGCACCACCTTCAGGATCCTGATGCTCTGCATGGGCCTGGTGAAGATCCTCAGCTTCTGGCAGCTCAGGTGCAGCAGGCTCCTCCTGTTTGGCCTTCTTCAGCAGGTATCTGAGGGTCTGGTTCAGGGTGTCCTCCTTGAGGCACAGGTTGAGCAGCACCTGCACAGGGGCCCGTGCTGGCTTTAGCTCACCTGCACCTCCCCCCTGCACCTCTTCTATATGGACTGGGCTGGCTCGGGCTCCAGCAGCAAGCAAACACTGTCCGTGTTGCTGGACCACATGGCCCAGATGTTCTGGTGGGCTTTCTGGTGCAAAGTCACAGCTGCAGGCCCGTGGGGGACACGCTGAGCTGTGCAGAGGCCAACTGGCACCAGGACCCCGCGAGGGCTCTGCACTCCATTTACCACAGCTCCTCCGGCTTCAGGAACCCCCTTGGTCCCTACTTTAAGGGACTTTGGTGCGGAGCACATGCCTTTTGTCCCTACTGCCCCTTAACCAGTCCTGTACACCCGGACACCTGTCCAAGTGATCCCGTCACCTTCCTGCCCTGGCTGCATCATGCTCACACCCCCAGGCCCCACCAGTCTGCCAGGCTGACCTTACCTGGGTTGGACCCCCTGAGCAAGCAGGAGGCCCAGCTCATTGAGTGGAACCTCGAAGGTCTCCAGATGAACATCTCCAGATGTTCCTTTTATCAGGGTCCCCAGGTGGAGGCAGGGGAAGGGCCTGGACTGCACCACAGCATTCAGGGCCTGGGTGTGCCTCCCGGCAAAGGCCACCATAAAAAGCGGCGGGAAGATCTGTATGGGCAGCTCCTCCAGGGCCACGATGGCCAAGGCCTCATTCCACAGTGGACTCTGGTCAGCCAGGTCCAGGAGTTGGGGTGGGTCCTGGACACCCATTCTGAAGAACCTACTCTGGAGCAAGTCCTGGGGGGATGTCAGAGAGCAAGAGGTGGGGTGGGGGATGTTCTTCACTGGCCAAGGAACCAGGGAGACCCTGCTGTCAGTCCACCCTAGGGGAACCCAAGGCAGGCTCAGAGACTTCCTCTGGCCACAAAGTCACAGCTTTGGCTCCACTGGTACCAGGACAAGCATCTCTCCAGGCAGCAAAAAGAAAGTGACAAGGTGACCTCTTGCTCCATCCCATATCTACCAGTTGCTGCATTTAATCCTAACCCTGCTGGCCAGTAGATACCTAGGAGCCTGAGAGCTGGCCCCACTTTCTTCAGAGAAAGCTTCTGATTATTACTCAAGGGCTGAAAACAGGAGTAAGGAGTTTAGCCCAACACAGTCTGTCTCTAAACTCCAACCAATAACTCATGCAATGGGTGCTTTTATGTCACTTAATAAAAAGACATACCTTTCACTCTGTGTCTCTTCTTCAAATCTTATTACCATTCAGTTCAATGGAGCAAAACATTCACATTCAAAAAAAGCCACCACTATTTAAAATATTCTACAGATTTTTTTTTAATTCCATGGAATTAAAAAACAGATTTAGCTTTTAAAACAAAAAGAAGCCCCCCAAAATCTTTAAGCTAGTAAAATCACAAAACTATAAAATGATATGAACTATAATCACTGGTAACAAACTACAATGTAAAATGTCACTCGTTCCTAATTAGATATCTTTCATTAAATCAATTCCAGGAACTTCCCTGGCAGTTCAGTGAGGAGGACTCTGTGATTTCACAGCAGGGGCATGAGTTCTATCCCCATTAGGGAACTATGACCCCAGATTCTATTTGGTGTGACCATATCCCCTCACTCTCACCCTACCCTATGCCATCCCCCCTGCAAATTCTATTTGATTAAGAAATATTGTAAAGTTGGTGGAGGAATAGGACGGGGAGAACACTTTCTCCTCACAAATTCATCAAAAGAACATTTCAACGCTGAGCAAATTCCACAAAACTACTTCTGAATGCTGGCAGAGGACATCAGGCACCCAGAAAAGAAGATCATTGTCTTCAAAAACAGGTAGGAAAAAATATAAAAGATGAAAAAAGAGACAAAGGAGGTAGGGTTAGGGGGCTCTGTCCTGGGAATGGAATCCCGTCTCGGGAAGGGAATCATAAGAAGAGAGGTTTCCAAACACTAAGAAACACTCTTTCTGCTGAGTCCGTGGTGAGCCTTGCGAGCACAGAGGGCAAAATAACAGGAACAAAACATAAATAAATAATTAAAACCAACAGATTACAAGCCCAACTGTAACTCTCCCAGCGGAAAAGCAATGCCGATGCCTGCATCCTCCACTAGCAAGTGGGGGCAGGGTAGGGAGGTGCAGGAGGCGTGGGCTGCAGTGCTTTCTAAGAATCAGGCAGGAACACCCTGCGCGTAACCAGAACGAACTAAGTTGGGCTAGCAAACCAGACTGTGGGATAGCTACCACGCAAAAAAGTTCAAACATAAGACACTGCCAGGACCACGCACAGAACAAAGGATGGAACAGCAATAGCCAGCTACAGGCCATCCCCCACCGGTGACAGGGAGCCAGAGCTATAAGGGCTGGAAGGGGGCAATTGCAGCCCTGGAGAGACTTTACCTACCAAACTGCAAGCAGGCTTCTTTGCTAAGACTTCTGGGGGTTCTGGACAGTCACCATCTGCCTCACAAGAGGCGCCAGTGTTACATCCAGAAAATTGAGCAGCAGAGACGGGAAAGGCGATAAGTCACAGCAACTGCGCTTGCCAAACACCTGAGCTACTAAGACATGGGAAGGGCACAAAAAGCAGTCCCAACCGAATCTGCGCCTCTCAGGGCTACGTCAGCGCCGAACCTGAGTGGCTTAGACAAGGGAGGTGCATGCAGCCTAGGGCTGGCCCAGGCAGCTCCTTGTGGAGCAATGTAGAGCCTGAGC
>NW_024070216.1:3177-3575 GCF_014754425.2 Oryx dammah
AAGAAGTTAAACAGAGGGAACCACCTTAGAAGTGACCCCACACTGCCCACAACACCTGAGAAAGGGCAAGGTATATCTTTACTATTTTCGCAATCTATTTTTTTTCCTTTCTTTCTTTTGTTGATGTTGTTGTGTGTTAGTTTTCTCTTCTTTTCTTTTTCGTCTTCTTTCTTTTTAACTTTTTAAAAATTTTAAGTCCTCTATTTCTCTTTTAATTTTTAATTTAATAACCTACTATCACTTTTCAGGAAAAAAAAACACCTATTTTTCAAAGCAAACACCGTATATAGTCTTTGTGTGGTTGTTGTTCTATTTTAATAATTCTTATGGCTTTGTTTTTTCTTTTTTCTACTTTTTCTTCTTTTCTTTAATATTGTATTTTTGAAAATCCAACCTCT